>NC_046969.1:6824435-7014435 GCF_009769545.1 Cyclopterus lumpus | reverse complement strand
TTCTATTTCTAGCTTTTTGACTGTTTTAAATGTTTTAATGAATGTTCTTAATTGTTTTTAAATCTTGTTTTCTTTTGCATTATGTTTTGATGCTTGTAATGGTTTTATGAGTTTGAATTGCTTTGTTAATGAAATGTGCTATACAAATAAACTTGCCTTGCCCTGCCCTAGATATGCTGCTATAGGCCTTTAGGCTGCTTGGGGATGTTTTAGTATACACTGAGATCCTCTCTCCTCTTCTCTCTCTCCATATAGACAAATGTATGTCTCTTCATTGCACATTACGATCTCCACTTCTTCCCCGGAGTTTTTGTGAGAAAAAAAACAAGTTTAAAAAATATATATATATATATTACTATAATATCATAAATCAAATCATTACTTCCACTATGACTACAGAGATGTTACTGTCTGTGACCTTGCACGCACACACACACACACACACACACACACACACACACAGACGTTCAAGTTCAGCCCGCCTCTCTCAACAGGGCAGGAACATCGGCGCAGGGGTCGGCATGCCGGGTCGGAGTGGCCAGTCTTTGAAGGGAGGCCTGTGGCGGGGAATGGTTTTCGGGAAGGGGAAGTGCTCTACTGGAAGTTTTGGATATCAACGGAAAGGCTTTCTTTCTGCCACACTGGGCAGGAGAGTGGCTGTGCTTTATCTTCCACTGGTATCCCACCGCCACGGAAAGACAATGTCAAAGAAACGTGGACTGGGAATATTTCAGCCAAAACAACTGCAATCCAATCCCCGAAACGGAAGGACGCTTGTTTGAACCCAAGTCGTCAAACGTTATGTATCAAGTTAAAACTGCAGTAAAATACGTTAAGTGACGGAAATGTGACATCGTTGATGTGGAAAGAACACACAAACTAGATACAGTCGGTGGCTGAAGGACAGATAACGATCAGCCCACAGGCGAACATGGAGGAAGAAAGTCTGCTGACCCGAACTATCCCACGATCCAACAGCAACCTGGCTTAACCACAAGCACAACCTCTGGCTATCCAGCTGTTTGCTCCAGAAAATATCGTTATATTCACACACACATACACACACACCAGCAGGGAGTAGTTTGAAACCTACTCTCAAGTTACAGATAAGGTTGAAATGTGCTCTCTCTCAGCAGAGGGTCTGACAATAGCTCGTTCACTAAGTCAAAACACAGTGGACGTACATTATAGAGCAGCTATCCTTTGGATTTGTAAAGTGGAAACTGTGGGTACAATAGATAAAAAGGCCACGGGAAATAAAATATAACACGCAGGTTCTGGTGTGTGCTGAAGGACATGTTCTGACTTTTCCATGTTTTACTGTCACGTGAGATTTGACCTTTATCCTGCGCACAGACTGCAGATGTCAACCAGCCATTTGGCATAATCCGGTTACAACATATGCATGTCTTAATGTCAATGCATGTACACAATAATAAATAGTCAATTAAGTGACATCTGGAAAAAGCTTTTTCCAGCTTTCAGACTGAAAAGATAATGTATTGAATAGTTTCTACCTATTAAAAGTTTGCTCCCAAATTGTCTTCTGAAATGATAACCCCTAAAAATGTTCAAGAACAACGAGAACAAAAAAAATAAAAATAAAAAAGAACTTCCTTCTCTCTTAATCTACAAAACATCCATCCGCTGCAGTGCACACACAAAGACTATGGCCCTGTCATCACTGAGGAAGGCGTTTCAAATTGCTGCCACACAGATCAGGGGTCACTTTCCTAATGAGGCTGTCGTGGCTTTCGGCCACTCTGTGAATCACTCACAACTCTAAATGTGGGTGTAAACTGTGGTTGACCCAATAATGCACGATACACCTGAATATCTTGTATTGTGGGAAAAGATAATGTTGAACCATTTTTTTTTCTCTCTTTCATCCTGCTTTCACCAGTAAGCTGTACCGACCCGATCGCTTTACGAAAACAGAAGTCCAAAACATATCTCGTGTCGGCCTCCGCCCTTTCTTGTTTATCTTTTCACTGAGTCCCCTGTCCTCACCTCCACCACCGCAGCAGCAGCAGCAGCAACAGAGCACCCTCTCCTCTCAGACCTCCGCCTTCCCCCGGCGAGGCTGACCACAGCCCGTACAGAGCCAGGTCGCCTTACCCATTTACCGCGTGGGAGCGGATACCGACGCGGGCTCACAGAGACCCATTCATATGAAATCTCTTCCTCTGCAGCGATACCTTACACTTCATCTGCATATTCACATATTCGGAACGAGGCGCTCCCTTCCTGTCTGTGCGAGATAGAGGGATCCCCGGGCACGGGCCGAGGCGGTGTGTTTTTATTCTATATTTCAAAAAGGGTTTTTGTCACTGCGTCTTGGAAAACCATCGAAGTCCTCAGACTGAGCGGGAATCAATGATGACACTTAAATTATATGCAATGAGGTAGATATTTCAACGGCAAGATATTAAGACTAATGATGCATGTCTATTCCTATCAGAAATAGATTTATTCTAAAAAAACATTGCAACTGTAACTGCCATTTGAGGAATTGTGCCGAGACCTGCCCATCAGATATCTGCCACGGATCACATCTCAGTCCGACAGCAAGTGTCGACAGCAGGCACACACGTGGTAGGAAATGAGAGCTGCTATTGTCTGACGATCTCCCAGAGCAATTACGCGAGAAAGCAAACAAAAGCAAAAAACAGCATACCTCAATGACACTGGCCGTGCTCTGCCAAGTCAGCCCTGGCAGCTGCTCAGCTCGGAGAGTCACCGGCACGTCGGACTTGATGGTTTTTAATAGCGTGTTTTGGACGTTGGAACGTGGGGCGTCGCAGCATTCCGGTCGTGTCCGACCTGCCGACACGAACGCCTCCTTGGGTTCACCGGCTCTGAGATGTGACAACATTCCGGCTTCTTTAGATATCTTGGCACATGAAACAAGTACAAGGTTGGATGCCTGTGTGTTGCCAACTTAACCTGCAATTTCCTCATCAAACATGGTTACAAATGGAGCCGGTCTGAACCCGGTTTGAACTATCTGTTCTCTCGGAAGGAACATTAGATTTGCTCTGGGGCCAAACTGCTACATGTTAAATAAATACAGTGTTTGAGAAAGAACCTGCACAATAATGAAAGGAAATGAGCAGTGGAAGATCGTTGCACATACACAAACTAAATGCAGTGGACATTGTTTCCCTGCTGGCTTCCATTATTCTCAGAAAGAGAAACTGGTCATTAAGGTTAAAGTTTCTGGTTATGGGTTTGTGAACGTGTTCTTTTTTTCCAGCTCCCATTGTAATGTCACTTTTTATTCCTTCAACTCCAGTGAATTAGCGGCTTCTGCTTTTTTTGCCGTTCTTTCCACGCGTGCACACATACTCTCAATAGAGAGACGGGTGAAATGTTCTCCTTTTTGTTTTAAATATAAAACAAATTAAAAGCAGCGATCAAAATAGATGTGCTCACTCAATATCTAGATGATTATTTGCCAGTTGGTCAGTAATATGAAGTGAAAAAAGGCAATACAATTTCATAAAGGAGGCTGTTCTCTAAAATGCAGATTTGCAACAACTTCAATTAAAATATTGCCCACATCACTAAACAGTGATTTCAAAATGCTTTTCATGCATCAACAATAATAAATATATTCTTTAATAGCATAGTTATGAGGTAGTTTGGAACTCATTTTCTTCCCAATCCTTAGTCAATTGCAACACGTAATCTGAAGTCACATACTCTTTACTTATACTTAGTTTGTCGAATTTATACTTTGATTTTGTTTTAGTAAAAAAAAAAATCAACTTTCATTTCTTAAGTATTTGGCTCCTCATATTATTATTTATTACACTTACATTCTTTGTGTGACTGCACATTAAATAAAACACTTCCCAGAAACCCCGGTCTCCATAAACTACTTTGAAAAGAACAAAAATCCCACGACTTCCTCCCAAACCCATTGTTTTCGTTTTTTAGTGCCGTGTGAGTGGTCAGCTGGATGTTGCCTGCAGTTTAAAGAGTCACACTGACTTTTTTTTTTCCTTTTCTTCTGACAAAGTCATCTTCCCTGAAGCAACGTCTCAACGAGTCTGAGCACAGCAGAATGACAGAATCAGTGTTGTGCCAATTCTGTTGAGAATAATAAGGCAACACTAACACGGAGCACTCGTTTAATTACAACAAGGAGAGTTACATCCAGCGCGTGAACCATAAATGTGCAGGAATGAGGAACAGTAGCGGTGCGGCTTCACACGCGGTTATGATGGACCATATTTTCTTACTTAACCCGCAAGTCAAAGTCAATAAATGAGAAGAGAACCAACTCCGACTAGAAAACAGGCCGACAAAGACACAGCTAACTCTATGCATCGCTCCCCGGGGCAGTATGCCGCTGACTGACACTCTGGTAATGTCTCTGGCTCCACGCACACTGAATGAACACACCTGAGAGAGAGAGAGAGACAGAGAGACATAGAGAGAGAGAGACACACAGAGTATATTTTTGTGTTGCTATGTCTTGGTGCTTTGGCAATATTGTTGTTGCAACATCCATGCCAATAAAGCCTATTGAATTGAATTGAAAGAGAGAGAGAGAGAGAGAGGGAGAGAGAGAGAGACACAAAGACAGAGAGACACAGAGAAAGAGAGAGAGAGAGAGAGACAGAGAGACAGAGAGAGAGAAAGAGGTCTGGCTCTCATACGTTCCCTCGCTCGGCTCTCCGAGGCCTCGGCTGCCAAAGCGATGCAAGTTAAGACACAATCCAGAGCAACAAAAGACGCTGCGAAACTATTCTGCAACAGCAGGCATCACCAGCTGCGGCGGCTCACACTGTACCTTGCAAACGGTTGTATATTCGGTCGGCTATACGGTTACTGTTTTTAATACCTGCACAATCTTTACTTGATTGTTGTATCCAGTTTCCACTTTATTGGATACACAAGAAATGCATTGGAAATTGTTAGCTTAGTTCTTTGCCTCGTTTTCTTTTTTAATTAGCAGCATTCAACACACAACAGTCCGTATTTAACGCCACTCAAATACACAATTTACTTTGTGAAGCTTCAAATGTTTAATTGTTGTTTGTTTAGAGGCGTTACGGTATTTTAGAGGGCATATTGTTCCTTTTATTCTGGCCACCCCTTTAATTGAGTCGTATTTATAGAGCCTGTTTAAGAAATACTTATATGCAAAAGTCCTTTGAAAAACTGTGTTGTCCTAAAATTTCAATTCATTATGAGCTGTAGTCTTAAGACACTTTATGGACTAGATAATTAAAGATAGTGAACATATTATTTCAATGAAAACGTGACAACATGGATATTACACATAAAAGAGTGCCTGCTCTAATAACAGTGGAACATTAAGAGTGTAAAATGAATTTGACCTAAAATAATAAGACTGGAGTTTTATGAAAAATAAGCTATATATAAGCTATATATTCTTTTTTATAAATATGTTATAAAATTGTCTAAAGACTTCTATCCGGTATTTAATATTGTATATTCAACAACGTTCACCGAGATCCTTCTGGCCAAGATAATCAGTGTGAAAGTTTCATCACATCATTGTATTACACATTAAAAGGCTGCTAAATGAACCTCAACACTTTCTTTGGGGACCAACCAAAATATGTCTGCAGCGTCTTTTAAATACTGAAAGCTGGCGTAAACCATCTGACCTAAGTATTAATTTTGCCTATTTATTCTTTATTAGAGATTGCTCCTGATCCGCGAGAAGAGTTATGTGCTTGAAACAACTTCAACATATTCCCACCTGCGTCTCCACATGCTGAATCGAGTGCACAGACACACACAGACCGTATCGCACCTGTGTGCGATGACGCTGGAGGTTCTGGCGAGCACGGGGGGGGGGGGGGGGGGGGGGGTTGTATCACGAGTTCCACGCTTTACAGCCTCGCTGCCCCGAGGTACGACAGTTTAATTTGACTATAATAAGATCAGCACGACAGATTGGTTTCACTGCAGCGGGCGAGACGCTTGACTTTTATTGCAACAGTCATCACTTGGAGACTATTATTGTAAACGTTTAGCTGTGGTGGTGGCCTGCGCTGGCCACACATGTATATAAACTCAGAGCTTGGATTACTGAGCCAGAGCAGATATTACCAGACCTGTGGCACGCAGACGTAGGAAAGATTTAGCATGGGAAGATCAAAATCCCAGGTGTGTGTGTGTGTGTGTATGTCTACTAGTGCGCGTGTGTGTGTGTGTGTGTGTGTGTGTGTGTGTGTGTGTGTGTGTGTGTGTGTGTGTGTAATGGTCGTCACTGTCAAAATGACTGGCCGGTCAGGGGAAAGTGTGAATACTGTGTTTGTGTATCCATGGCTTTTCTTCCCCCCCCTCCCCTGTCATTAAGTTCATAATTTGAGGAAGGAATGCTTGGGGAACAGTTAGGAATGTCAGGGGACCCTCGAGCTCCGCCGCTGAGCTACGGCTTCACCCTGACATCTCCAATACGACGAGGTCACCTACAGCAGAGAAGAAAAGAGGAGAAAAAAAACGAACGCGGTGGATAAACGCATTTGTTACGCACGAAGTGCACGCTCTCACACACACACACACACACACACACACACACACACACAAAAGAGCAACACTCACTCTTCCCTGTGTTATTTCTTGCTTAACTCTATGTAATGGTTTAGCGTGAATGCCGGTGTGTGCGTGCATGTGGTTGTGTGTAGCAGAAAAAAAGCAAAGAAAACAGCAGAGTGTTTTCTTTGGAGTTTGCCCACACAGACGCAGGAGAGGAGAGATTATCTCTTGACTAATCGTGTTCTGTTCTCTATGAGATGGCACTTCTCATCGCCCCCTCACTCCTCCTCCTCATCTTCACGACCGTCATCAAAAACGGCTGCGCAATCTCACACACACACACACACACACACACACACCAGGGTCACTTGCTGCAGCTTAAGCATGTCTGCAACGCGGCATCCGCTAAGAGGGCACTTTCACAAGTGATTTACACGCCTGAGAGAGGGGGCCCCGCCACGGCTTCATCCTAAAGAAAACAACTCGGAGATGTTTTTGACTTCAAAATGGTTTCCTGTTCATCCCCGACTCAGCGTCACGGTTTGCTGGACAATTAATAGAACATTACAATTCAATAATTACTCTAATCATTTATTTGGCGACACGGCGAGGATTTGCTGTTTGGGTTTTGGCCTTTTTGTGACGTTAACAAGCAAATTGAAGACATCGCCTCGGACTCTGGGAAACTTGTGATGGGCATTATTTGGCACGTTTTCCCCCTGATAATTTAAGGACTAAACGATAAAAAGATTTCGTAGGTCCAGCTACTATCCAAGGTCAATTTTTCTTCGCAAATTGGAGAAAAAGATATTACATATTGGCCAATAAATATATATATGTTGTTCTCGGATTTTTAACTTAAATATAAATATGGGATCGGTAGGAGACACCCGGTATCGCTCAGGTGCCATTAGAATGAAGTCAAATAAAATAATCAAAAGATTCCTTGATAAATAATGAACGAACTGCAACCCCACGGATAACCTCCGGTCTGTTTAATGATTATGCCCCCGTTGACTGACTGATGCGATAATGATGATGAAACCTGGTTGGACTCAAACAAAAACAAATGCAGGAATCTGTCTGCAGGATGAGCTCAGGGAGGCCGAGAGGTTACACGCTTTAAGTCAACAGTTGGAAGTCGGCCGCCTCTCGACAGCTCGGTGCTCGTCTGCCTCGCATGTCCGCCGGCCTCTCCCCGTCGGTCCGTCCGCCCAACCTGCTCCGCCAGACAGACGCCAGCGGCGATGATTGATGGCACCGTGGAAAGCTGGAAACCATTCTTCTCAGTGACAGAATCAGCGCTCCCAAATCAAAAAGCGCGGGAGCCATTGATCACACTTTGCCCCTTCTCACACTGCCAGGGACGTTTTCTCATCACTGCTGTCACTGATGAAGCTAATAAAGAGGAGTAGTCACGATCTTAACTGCAATCCTACAGCCGCCTGAGGGCTCTTAAACCTACATCTAAATGTCCCACCGTCACCAAGATGGAAAAGGTGAGAGCAGGAAAACAGAGAAACGGTGCAGATAGTTTGATTGATGGTCTTTTTTTTGTTCTTCCTATTTTGCCACATCTGGCAGCACCAAACTGCTGGACAGGAGGTGCCGGTATACGGGCCATGTGTGTGACCACGCCCTCACCTGAATAGAGTGGCACGATGATCAATACACATTTTTACCATTATTCATATTATTTTTCTCATAACCTGTTTGTAGTATATGGACAGACATATGTGGATATTCTTGGCTGTATATGCGGGTGCTTTTGGTCTGGGGCTGCTTTCCATGGTTTGGGATACTACAGCATATAATGGGATTTCAAATTATATTTAATAGTGTGCTCCTAACTTTGTGTCAGAAGTTTATTAGAACTGCAACGATCAGTTGATTAATCAATTAGTCGATCGATAGACTATTTTGATAATAGGTTAATCATTTCACTATTTTTATTTTATTTATATTTGTTTTTTCAGCCTCTCAAACATGGATTTCCTGCATTTATCCATTTAATATCTTATTAAATTGATTTTCTTTAGGCTTTAGACTGACAAAACAGGACATTTAAAGACATCACCTTGGACTTTGAGAAACTGGGTTGGACCCTTTTTTCTTTCTTTTTTTTTTTTTTACTATTTTCTGACATTTTGAAGACCAAATGATTAATAGTATTATTCTAAAAAATAATCGGCAGCTTAAGTTAATATGAGGTTTCCCCATGCACAAAGACAGCTAGCTTTTTGTCCCAATTTGGTGTGGAATTACTCGACTATCCTGCACACAGCTCTGACCTAAACCCATGCAACACCTTAGGGATGAACTTGGCCACAGCTGCAACATATCGGACGTGGCCGACTAGGGTCAACCAAGTCATTCAGTGTATGTATATGCAAATTAAATGGATATAGTGTTACACTGTCCAGACTTTAACCCTTTAGCCCTTGCAAGTTGTTAACATTATTGTTAACAAGGTGTTAAATAGAAGTTAACATTATTAGTATGATGAAATTGTAAAAGTACCAATAAAGAGAGTTTGAGTGCAGATATTATGTTGTTGAGAGCGGCATCGAAACAAACTAAATATGAGAAGCCAAAACATGAGCCACTACAGGTGATGCATGGGAGAATACGATTTGAAAATCAGAACTGGAAAGAAGCTTTTGAGCCGACATTCAAACGCATAGCCTGACTCCATAAAGACTATCTGAGATCAGTTGAAGCACTTCAGTGGTGAGTCTCATCAACTGCCCAAATATCCCTGGAGTCAAACCAAAGCAACGCGAAGAGAGCACGTCTTACGCAGCGCTCGCCGTTGATGGATATGCAGCACATCCCTCTCTCTCTCTCTCTCGGAGAATAAAGACCTGTTTGTTTGGCTGACAGCCGACATGGTAAGAGTGGCCCAACCCTGCATATGACAGCCTGATTTAAAGCTGCAATTAAAAAACACACATGCAAAGGCAACAGCAGACACCGCACACAAAGAAGCTACTGATAAAAAAATAAAAAAATTTGATTTCCACACAGAAATACCTCCATAAAGTGAAGTAAACCCATCACTGCCTTCTATTCAAACTCTCTGCCTCTCCTCTTCTTGTTTTTCGTCCGCCTTGATCATCATGCCAGGACGTGATCCAAACAAATGAGATCACAACTTGTTACGGTCGGCTTTTGGAAATAGATCGCAATCCTCGGATCACCCAACAGATGCGCGCTTGTGTGCGGATGAGCGAGGCTCGCACCCATGCAAGCGTGTTTTTTTTACCAAAATAATACAGGCAGCAATGCCTTTAGGACCAATTACACATTATGACACTCTTAAAAAAAAAAAAGGGCAATTTACACGTTTTTAAATAACTATCACGCCGCCCTGCCTTTCATCTCCAAATTGGGTTTAACATCATCGTTTTCTTTTCAAAAACAATAGGCCGGGATCCGACTGCAGGCCACGCTCTGGAGGAAAACTCCAAACAAACATGCAATTACCAGGGGAGCTTTGTGTGCACGTGTGTGTGTGTGTGTGTGCATGTGTGAGTGTGTGTGTGTGTGTTGTATCTACGAGGGCACACAGCGGAGAGTGGGCGGCAGCAGCAGCAGTCAGGACTTGTGTTCACAGATTAGCAACAATGTTTACCGCGAGTAATGAGCTCATGTCACTCGTGGAATGGCTGTGTGTCACCGGCAAGTGTGGGTGGTACGGTGTAATTAAGAGGATGCTTTGATGACAGGAGAAGGAGATATTTTTGACTGATTGTCCTTGTGAAATAATAATAATAAAGTTGCGGTGCCCCCCCCCCCCGGACCTGATGCAAACAAGTGAATAACTGCACAGATCTCTTCACTAAACCTTTCTGCTTGTGTGTTTACAGTTGGCGAGTGTGCTCACAATAATCCCTCTGTCCACGCGATACAATGTCTATGCAAACGCCACCGTGCATTGGTGAATGAAAAACAACAGATCTCTTTTGTCAACCGAGCTGCTTCCCTGCGTTCACGGTCCAAACTCATTTAGAGTGAGCAGCATGTCCACACTGGTGTGATTTACCGTCACCTTTACTGGAAGCCCTTCTGGCAATGCTAACTGACAGCTAGCGCTAACGTGAGACAAATGGCGCACGCAGCACGGAGCTCATCCGCAACACAAACTGTAGATGTATACACGTCACCTCCGGGTGCAGTTGAAGCATGAGAGGCCATTTAGTGGAGCCAGGATGTCAATAAGAAAGCCCAAACTCCACAGTGACTGGCTATATTAAGTACTGCAGAGAATACCTAAATCATCCAAATGATAGAAATAAACTGAAATAATATTGCAAACCTTTTTGAAACTATGACAGATGTGCTCATTTTATTCAAAAGCATTGACAAACAGCAATCCTCTTTGTATTTTGCACAACAATCTTGCTAAAATTATCAAATAAAGATCGAGTGAGAAATGGGATATTCTTATAAAACATAAAAGAGGATCTGAGCTTATTACATGATGGAAGACTAATTAAGATGGTCACAGAACTATTTCCAGACATTTGGTTTGTGTATCGGCCTGAAGGATAGTCTATCTTTAAATGGTAACGGTAAGGTAAAACTCGCCCAGCCAACTTAAAGGTGTATTCAACCCGCAGAACAACTTCAGATAGTTTTGTACTTTTCTGATACAAAAAGTAATTTTGTGGGTGGAGTATTCCTTTAACAGAACTGTGTTGTTATCGGCCTCGGACGTTTTTGTTGCTGTGCTGTTACACCAGGACCATCAGCGCCCATTCATAAATCAGCTACTGTGACATCAGGGAATACGGAGTGAAGACCATACAACTCATTCGAGACACTTGTATACAAACGTATTTATACATTTTGGAATGTTAAGACATGTTAACGCGATATTGACTCAAATTTGTTTTACGGCGTAAGTGCTGTCATGACATATTTTCTTTGTTGATTATATCTTTTCAACAAATTATCTAGATCTGTCAGTGCTAAAGTTTCCAGTGCATGAAAATGCGTGGCCATTTGTGGTGGTTCAAACTTTGCTTCTGGCAAACAAGTATTTATAATATTGAGATATAGATATTTATAGACATAATAATGAGTTGAATACCACACAACTTAGATGTTAAGTATAGGTTAGGTCTAATTATTAAGGGGGAGAAATGATGCAGCAGTTTCACACAAAGGCAGATTACTTTGAGTAAGCTGATGGAGAATGTCATGACATGCCTTGTGTCCACTGATCACACAAGCAGCAGAGCTTGAGGTAAATCATTACAGAGCATCCAGTATGGAGCTATGAAGATGATTAGTACTGCCAAATGTCTCCCTGGAGGACATAGCAACAGGAATGTTGATGACTGATAAATATTTAGGGTAATCCTTGGTCTTCTCACCACAGCTCTCCCCCTCTTACCAGCTACACCAAACTAAATTGAGCACACCATCCAAGCTTGGTGTGTTTATTGTGGCGAGTTATCGTGTTCGACGAACACGCTCACGGGCTGCTGTCAGCCACTCACCACAGAGCTAGGACATGCAGGGAAGAGGGTGGGAGAGCGCTAGAGGAGGAGAGCGAGGGAAGGAGACTGACAGTAGCAGATGAGGAAAACAGTGATAACAACACAAAGACAACCATGTTGTGTCTCATCCCTGTCTAATGTTACAATCTGTTCACACTGAAGCATGCCTTTCTCGTATCCATCAACCTATAGAGGAGCTGAATGAGACCGTCTGACCTGCAGAGGGCCTCATCCAGACCTGAAGTCTAAAACAACAGCGCTAACCCTGAAGCTGTAATAAGTATTTTCATTATCAATTAATCTGCTGATTATTTTCTCAAATAAGAAATTATACACATATACATATATATATATATATATACAAACACACACATATAGATATATACACACACATATATGTGTGTATATATATACACACACATATACTAATATATATATATATATATATATATATATATATATATATATATATATATATATATATATATATATATATATATATATATATATATATATACACACACACACACACACAGACATATATACACACACACACACACACACACACATATATATATATATGTATATATAATAAAATAGATGAATTTATTGATTAACAAAAGGTAATATCAACATTGCTATTGTCTTAATTCTTCTACACCTGTATAGACGTATTCAGTTATATTTTTATAGTTCTACAAAATTATTTTCATAGATCTACTAGATTTCAATTTACAATAATATCAAACAGAGAAAACTGTCAATCCTCGCAATTGAAAAGCTGGGACCACTGAATGGTTATTGGTTAAGCGGTAATATTTCTTTGCTTGAACTTAATTTGTCTATTATGAACACTGTTGTTGATCGACTAATGAATTTACCATGAAATTCCTGGATTATTTGAAGAAATGCGTCTATTCATTACGTTTTCGTTGATTGATTTCTTGTAATGAAGTTGTTAAAAACCCGCCCGAGTATCTTTCATTCCCCTGACAAGACTGCAGTTTAATACCTGACTGCAGTCTGGACTGAAACTGTCTGGGGAGTCTTCACACAGCGGCTCACTGCTGCCATCTATGAGTCACAGGGGAAACTACATCTGCACTGTTGACTTTGGCTTCTGTGCGACACAACGAACAAGACAGTTGATCTGGAATACTTGAGGTTTGATTTAAGATACAGACTTAGATGCAATCATATTTAGGTTTGTGATACTATTTATTGACTCAGTGTATTTACTTAACAAACCACAATCGCCCCCCTCCCGCACCCCCCTTCCTTTCCCAAACTGCATGTTTCCATGTGTTACAACTTTGCTGGAAAACAGAAAAAGAACTGACTCATGAGTGGAGCAACGACTCTGACCCACAAAGCACAACCACTAAACATTCCCTGACTCTGACGGGGAAAGCGCAGACTTGTTGGTCTTGGCACGAAACAGGCTATTCTTAAGCTAAAGTTCAATTTCAATCCAGGCCAGGCAGGCTGCCTCGTATGAGGACCTAACCTTTCCAAACAGGGATTGGCCGGCTCTGGGAGCTATTCTCACCGGCGACTACCAGGCCACCAACGCGTCCCGGTCCCGTTTCTGCGAACTCAATAGACAGGACGCATGAGAAAAATGTGGGCTCACAGATTATAATGCATCTCCATTTTGGCCAAAACCACCAGGACCCTGAAAAGGCAAGTTTAAAACAATGGAAAACATGGCACCTTAAATGCATGCGTGCAAACCGCACATATGCAACTAATGAGTCCTGAGAGACAGAAAACACATAGATCGGCGGGGAATGAGCTAATTTGGTTCCAGGCGAGTCTTTATCCCAGCGAGATACACATAACCGCAGCAAGCGTGCCACTAAGGGCTGATTGGACGGGAGTAGCATAAACACCAATCACAGAGTGCGTAAACTGGGCCGACGGGGTGCGCAGAGACGAGACCGCTCATCACTCAGAGGGGTTTCGACGCCGTCCTGTGAAAACCAGGCTTCTTCAAAACTTAGGAGAAAACTTGTTTCCATCAATGAACTTTTAAAAAGATAATCAAAAAGGTGTTGGGCCAAGAAATAGGAGGAACATTTAGAAAATTAAATGTTGTCCAATGAAAACTATTTCTCTCAAAGAGTCCTGATTTTTGAGATTAAAAAAAAAAAAAAAACACACACTTCTGACAATCTGGAAAATTGCTGTTTCCAAAATGACGATCACTGTCTGTGTAAACTATATGCCTCAGAGGTAGCGTAGAGATAGATTTTTGATGGGATTGTTTTACTGATGTGTAAGCAACTATATTCCTCCAAAATGTCAGCTTTTCATAAACTATGGAAAAGTAGTCTTGTTTTAAGCTTTGCAACAATGCCTTCTTGAGGTAATAAGGGTTTTAAATGTTAATTTCCTCTTAAGAAGCAGGTGTTTACATTACAACATGTTTGGCACCGAATTGAAAGCCATGTTTCTTCAATGTTTCTGATATTTATGACTCCATGACATCTTCCAAGGTAATCGGATGTTTTTTTTTATTAGCGAAACAAATGAGAATTCCTATTTGAATAACTATCCTTGCTGTCCTGTGAAAATGTTGGGTTACTTAACGTAACCCCGGTTCTTTGATACTTAACGTAACCTTGATAACTGTTTCACTATGGGAAGCGCCTCGGCGTGACCAACTATGGACACTCCATTGTCCAGCCTCTGGCGGGATAATGGCTTGCCTTTGTGAGGAGTGGCCCAGGACACAAACAGACGATCTGCTTTTCTGAACCCTGCTGATTAACTCACATACAGATGCAGTACTCACATCGGACATAATGTGTTCGGTCTTTGCTCCTCTGAAGAGGAAAATGGAGGTGGGTGAAAAGCTGAGAGCTCCACTGTGGGACATCTGTACGCTGACTCTACCACCTTAGGTACAAAGGCCGGATACAGACCTTGGTGAGCCCTGGAGCAAACTGCAAGCAGAGAGGGCCTCCAACACAACCAATAGATCCCACAGAGGTACCAGGGGCCTGGAAACGGGGAGATTACGGCGAGCACCTTTGAAATTACATACTAAAAGATGCTGCCCCACCGGCTTTTCTCCAAAACCTAAATGACAGGCTGAGATAGCCACAAAATAAACTTTAATAGTAGAAAAGTCCATACCCTTGTCTACGAAACCTTGTAAGAAACACAGCAGGTCAACTACTGAACACTGGAAATGAATAGTGTGCCTCAGATGTAAAGTGAGCGAGTGGAGGCAGTCCTTGCACTCTGAATGGTGTCAATGACTCGTGCAGGTAGGCCGGCTTCCTCGGGACAGAAGAGCTGCACCTCTGTTCAACACGCCTGGAACATGTGTTGCTCGAAGGGACAAAAGCCGGGTGCTGCTCCACACAAGTAACTTTCGAGCTAACATGTGCAACTGTAGTGAGTGAGTGCCACCTTGGCAGTTGATGTGCTCCACCACAGTGATGTTGTCTGTTGCAACATCCTTGGAGAAATGTCAGAAAGTGCTATAGTGCATAAAACACTTTCCAGAGTTCCAAGAGGTTTATGTGAGTCTGAACCAGACTTGGGGTCCCAGCTGCCAATCACTGTTTTGCCCAACATGGTTGCACCCCACCCTGATAGGCATCCACTGTCAAGGTCACCCTGGATCACACCGTTCCAGCGGGACACCTGACGCGAGAGCACGACGGTGATACTTTCACTTTGCGGCTGAGGTGATGCGTGGGCACAGGCGCAAATGTACCACAGATATCACTGACGACATTAGGACGAGCAGGCGAAGGCATAGTCTGAACGACACAGCTCTCCCTAGCCAGAAAAAAGGGAGAGACACTGCGTGAGGGATGCCACTCTCGCCTCTGACAGCGTGACGCGATAAGAGAGGGAGTTTATGTTGAGACCCAAGTACATTGCGCTGGTTCTACTAGACTCTTTGTCCAGTTTATATTGAACCCAAGATCCGTGAGATGATTTATCACCGATGCGGAATCTCTGACTGCCTGATCCCACTCATGGGAGCATATCAGATAGTCGTCTATGTACGAGAATATCCTGATGCCGCTGTTCCATAACAGAGACAGAGCAGCCTCCACACACTTGCTGAACACCCTCGGGGCTAATGAGAGCCCAAATGGGATGGCTTGGTACTCGTAGGCATTGCCCTGATAAGCAAACCTGAGAAACCTCCGGTGTGCTGGATTAATGACGATGTGAAAATATGCATCCGAGAGAATGGACCTTTGTGAGTTAACATCCTGAACGTGTATTTGTGGCGTAGGTGCCTGTTTAACACACTGAGATCTAAAATGGAACTAAGAAGTAACGGGAGTAAAAACCTTGTTGAGCTTCCTCACTTGGGACAGCTCTGATCGCCTGATACTGAATCTAACACACCGTTGAATCTGGGTGGTTTCATAGCAAATTGTAGTCTGTAACCCTGAGAAATAATGGAGAAAACCCATGGGTGCACTGTGCATGCGCGCCACTGGTCTGCCCGGGCAGTGAATGGGCTGAACACACCCTGTGAAGACGTCACCTCCCTTACCTGCAGGGAGCGGCCTCCCCTCGGTGGAGCATGAGCTCCCCCTGCGGGGATTATGGGGCCATGTCATGGTTTTGGGGGGAGTATTTCGCCCTTGGCCATTGGCCTGGCTGCAAAAATGCTAACTTTATTTCTTTGTTGACTGAACTGGGTAGAAGTGCTTGGTGACACTGCATTACCTGCTGCCACTGATACCCCTCGCCTTGAATGTGAGTGGGGAGAAATTGCAAAAGTACCTCTGGAGAACTGGAAAACACCAGGGACTTTGAAACATGAACTTGGGGGAGAAGCACGGCTGGTTAGGTTGTACGCTTGTTCTTCCCTTCCCCGGGGTGGGATGGGCGGTTCCTTGTTGCCGTTGCAGCAAAGGAGTGTTTGCCCCATGGTTTGGGGTTTTCCGACCGAGGCTGCTGGTTAGTCTGCTGACTAGCTGCCTGTCTATGCGGTCTGGCCCCTCCCTGTCTCCCCCTTAGCAAACCCCAGCCCTGGGTACCTGTGGGGTACGAGGGATGTGATTCCGTGGTAAGCAGAGGTCAAAGGCTTCACCTTCTTGTTTTCTGAGGGCCCTCTCACCTGAGACTGCAAGGCCCATTACACAGCCACAGCCACAGCCTTGCACTGCACCATGTGAAATCGTTAACGACACAAATCTCATCCCATAGGGCCGGGTTTGGTGACCCAGAGTACAGCTGCCTGCCCATCTCCTCTAGGATTTCCGCCTGGTACACAGATAGCAGAGTCATAGCATTTAGAGAGCACACCAACTGTGCTGCGTACCGATACACTCTCTGTAAAACAGAAACGATGAGGCCCTCAGTTTTACTAGGCAGAGAGATGCTTGAGGAAGCTGAGACACAGCGGCGGTTTGGGCGGAGGTGAAAAGTGGAGTCATCTTCCTCATCCTCTATTTCGGCCATGTCGAAGAGGCCAGAGTTGGCATCGCCCTTTGCATCCTCACAACCCGGCTCCACCTCGAGGAGCTCCTCGAAAAGTGGAGGCATTCCCAGGCACTCAGCATCCATCATGTCCGCCCAGCTCGAAGAGGCTAGCTGCTCATGGGTGCTTGTTGTGGCTTTTGGGGTGGTTACTGACAGGTAAGGGTCCTGCTTATTGGATACCGCCACTCTGAGCCTCCCTTTCAGGACCTTCTCAGGTGCAGACATGACTGTGGGTCAGCAAGCAATGCCTGAGCGTGTTTAGCTCCCATGCAAGCTATGCAGATAGGATGAGGGTCCCTCGAGATGAACGCAGGGTTCATCTCGAGCAGGTACCCTCATCCTATCTAGCACAGGCGGCCTCTTTGGCCTTCAGTTCCAACCCTTTGGTGGGGGTAACGGCCGACAAGTACTTACCCAGCAAATCCAGACTAAAGCCAGGAACTGCGTTCGGAGACGTGTTGTTAACTGTGAACGGTCTGAAGCAAAAAGATGAGCTGAGTGAGCTATAGTTTCTTAACTGGAAGAAAGCGAGAATGATTTTTAAGGGGTCGATTGTGGTAACATAAGGGGGCGGTGGCCTAGCACATTTCGACCTGTCTGTCACTGACAGGCGTGGTGTCATTGGAGCTTCCATAGTTGACCAAAGAAGTTAGAAAAAGAACCATGTTTCCCCAAAATGTAAACTTTAAGAAATAACACTTCAGCTTTAAGCCAGTGCAGTCTGACGATGACCTTAAGGTTGTTGTTTAAGTTTTATTCGACTAAAAGCAAAAAGGCATTTTGTCATGTTGTAAACTTTGGGTCAATGCATTTCTTACATAATCCAATGAGTTTTTAAACAGTCTAAATTGTCTAAGAAGCAAGAAAGTCTTTGGAGTTGCTATCCTGATATTGATACACTAACTTTTTCCAATAGAATTGTATGAGCCTCCAATGAATAATCCCAATACACACGGGAAGTCAAAGTTAGGCTTTGACTAAAAAAACCAAAACAATAGTTCAAGGTCTAATAAGGCAGGAAATTGTGTGTTTAAACACTACAACATTCCCTACCCACACACACACACACACACACACATACTGGATGACGCACAGAGGCCAAACAACTGAATCACATTACTCACAAGTTGCAAGGATTGCATAACATGCCCACAAACTATAGTAAGTAGTGGTATTACTGCCTGAGTATGAGAGCAAACTGCTGGCAGGCTGGACAATAGCATCAACACAGCAAGTTAAAAGTGCAGAGCTTAGTGGGGAAACAGGCGTGTTAAATCCTGTGTGTGTGTCTGGCGTGGGAGCTTCTGCAAACCCGGATGGGGGGGGGGGGACCAAAGGCTAGCAGAGAGAGCTCTGCAAGAAGATAATAGGAGGTGGATAATGAAGGATATAGATGTAGGAAGTCTGTCTCATGGACGCAATCTGCACTTTTGTCTTCAGAAGCCATCAAAAACAATAGAGTGGAAACCGACAACCGTACCACCTCCCAACACTCTTTCCACCTTCTCCACCGCCCCCCCCCCTCCACCATTCTCCCAGTCATGTGACAGCTGCAGGTGGGAGAACTGCGGGAGAGAGACTTTGATGGGTTTGTTTGTGGCAATCCTGCGGAGCGCTTCAGTAGGAGAACACAATGGGGTTGTGTCGGACCCTCAGATGTAGAACGGATTACCAAGAGCAGCATGTTATCACTTTGTTGTTCATGCATATTTAATGTGGGCATCTTCCAAAATATTTGGGTCATTTTTTTTTTTTTTTTGAGTCAGTTCACCTGTTAAATGGTAACAGCAAAGCGATCAGATTCATCCATACTGTATGTTTGCTAAGAATACAAGAAAGAAAAAAAAAGATCATTCATACATTCAGACCCCTTTAAATGTTTCACTCTTTGTTTCATTGCAGCCATTTGCTAAAATCAAAAAAGTTCATTTTATTTCTCATTACCACATCTTGACAGAAGATCTTGACAGAAAAAAACAGAAATGTAGACATTTTTGCAAATGTATTAAAAAAGAAGAACTGAAATATCACATGGTCATAAGTATTCAGACCCTTTGCTGTGACACTCATTTAACATTTCTTCTGATCTTCCTTGAGATGGTTCTACTCCTTCATTGGAGTCCAGCTGTGTTTAAGTAAACTGATTGGACTTGATTAGGAAAGGCACACACACCTGTCTATATAAGACCTTACAGCGCATGTCAGAGCAAATGAGAATCATGAGGTCGAAGGAACTGCCCAAGGAACTGCCCAAGGAGCTCAGAGACAGAATGGTGGCAAGGCACAGATCTGGCCAACGTTACAAAAGAATTTCTGCAGCACTCAAGGTTCCTAAGAGCACAGTGGCCTCCATAATCCTTAAATGGAAGAAGTTTGGGACAGCCAGAACTCTTCCTAGACCTGGCCGTCCAGCCAAACTGAGCAATCGTGGGAGAAGAGCCTTGGTGAGAGAGGTAAAGAAGAACCCAAAGATCACTGTGGCTGAGCTCCAGAGATGGGAGAAAGTTCCACAAAGTCAACTATCACTGCAGCCCTCCGGGGCTTTATGGCAGAGTGGCCCGACGGAAGCCTCTCCTCAGTGCAAGACATATGAAAGCCCGCATAGACTTTGCCAAAAAACACATGAAGGACTCCCATACTATGAGAAATACGAGTCTCTGGTCTGATGAGACCAAGATTGAACTTGTTGGCGTTAATTCTAAGCAGTATGTGTGGAGAGAACCAGGCACTGCCTGCTCATCACCTGTTCAATACAATCCCAACAGTGAAACATGGTGGTGGCAGCATCATGCTATGGGGGTGTTCTTCAGCTGCAGGGACAGGACGACTGGTTGCAATTGAAGGAAAGCTGAATGTACAGAGATATCCTGGAAGAAAACCTCTTCCAGAGTGCTGTGGACCTCAGGTTGACCTTCCAACAAGACAATGACCCCAAGCACACAGCTAAAATAAAAGGAGTGGCTTCGGAACAACTCTGTGACCATTCTTGACTGGCCCAGCCAGAGCCCTGACCATCTCTGGAGGGACCTGAAAATGGCTGTCCACCAACGTTCACCATCCAACCTGACAGAACTGGAGAGGATCTGCAAGGAAGAATGGCAGAGGATCCCCAAATCCAGGTGTGAAAAACTTGTTGCATCATTCCCAAGAAGACTCATGGCTGTACTAGCTCAAAAGGGTGATTCTACTTAATACTGAGCAAAGGGTCTGAATACTTATATGACCATGTGATATTTCAGTTTTTCCTTTTTAATAAATTTGCACAAAAAAAAAGATGGGGTGCCGAGTTAATTAATGAGAAATAAAATGAACTTTTTTGATTTTAGCAAATGGCTGCAATAAAACAAAGTGAAAAATGTAAAGGGGTCTGAATCTCTCACACACACACACACACACACAGTTTCTGGATGAACTGTGAAAACTGGTTTGAACACATTGCCGAGCAAACTAGGACAGACTGACTTCATTTTCTATTGGGTAACCATGGCACTTCCTACTATGGTATGTAGCACTGCTCAAGAAAGCGGTTAGCTTTAGGTATTAGACAGGGAATGTCTCAGCTTTGTGAAAAGCTCAATCACAGAAGCTTAGCTGGAGCGACACATGGCCTGGAGGCAAATGCTGCCTGAGCAGACAGGTTCTAGGAAGACAAGGTTCTACCCACTGTACACATAAATACGTATGTGGATATTGCAGCTTCAATTTCAGCCTACTGGCTTCAGTGATCTGATTCCTCTCACGTCACAAAGTTTGTGAAGTAGCTCACCGTTTGTACAATTAATCTTCTGTTCTTCAAACTCTTCGGATGATGCTAAAAGGTTACGATGCATCCCCTATAGTTTATACTAGTTGAGTTAGTGCGGCGCCATCTTTCCTGTGTGGCTCATGATAACGTATTAGGATAGAGAGTTCAAACTGCTGTTGCAGTCGCATAGAAAAGACATAATATCCCTTCTGTTTTGTTCCTGTGCTGGTCTTTTGATGCTGCAGCTGGCTGCCTTTCTGGCCCTCCAGCGTCCGTCCGCTATTCCCCGTCCACCTCCGCCCCTGCAGCATTAGAAAATAACCCTCACTCTGTTCTCAGTGATGACTCTCTGCAGCGGAAACCAGCACCCACACACGCAGACACCCCGTCACAAGCCGATGCCTCGACTCAAGTCATTCAGAAGGGATTCCCTGCAAGACGCTGGGAAGCAAGAGAGATGCACATGTGAGTGATCTTTTCCTCTGTGGTGGGACGGACTGGAAATGGGACTCCATGCCACTGCTGCCAGTAACACAGCCGCCTCAGCTGTTCAGCGCGGGCAGCATGTGGTGAGGGAGAAACCAGAGCCAGGTTTATTGGTGTGGAAACAAATAAAGTCCTCATACAGGTACAGGGATGTTCTGTCACTCAGAGAGAGTGAGAGTGTGAGTGTGTGTGTGTGTGTGGCCTGAGGATGATCTACCATGTGGGAGGTGGGAGCCTTGGCCTCTGACCACAAAGGATGCGGAGAGAGGAGTCATCGTTCTCCTCCCTTTTCTCCCACTCTCTTCCTTTTCTTTCCGTCTGTCTTCCTTCCCTCTTTTTCATTCTTAGTCCCATTTGAATCAGCAAAAAAATATCTTCGTCAGTGAGTTATCAATAGTTTTTCAATCAATGGTTAATTGACTTAATTTCTACTTGAGACAGTAATGAAATACTAGTTAAAGTCCAACACTATACCGCACTGTCATTTTGAGTCTAATAGCTCTTTTGTATTTTCCATTATTTTTTCATTTTATATACTTCTAATTATTCCTCTGATATTCTTTTTACCTTTTAAATAGTCTTTTAACCTGTACTTAATTATGTTCTTGTGCTGCTGCAACCCCTGAATTTCACCGCTGTGGATTAATACAGGTGTATCTTGACCTCTGATTGTATTACCCTTTCCACAGACTGAGAACAAAGTTGTTGGAAACTTTGTTTATGTCTATCTATCTATATAATTAAATTAATTAAAGATTATTGGAACTATAATTCCTATATCTCATGTTGATTTACTAAATTAATTAGTTATTGATTCTCTTCCTGTTTGACTCAAAGACTGGAAACAAAATTTATTTGAACTGAATGATGAAATGGTACCCATTTCATTCAAATGTGGTTGTATTCAATAAAGAAACTACTACTATTGCAGAGCCTTCCCTTTACATTACAAATGGCCTTTTTATCTATAATCTGACAAAGTTCTTGGCTCCATATCCCACCCAAACCGGCCTGGTGAAGGAGGCTCAGTGCTGCCTGGAGACTGTGTCAGATCCCCGTGGTGGTGGGGGGGGGGAATCTCTTGGGATCACCGCGAAACTCAGAGACAAAAGGACATTGTGGCACAGACTGACCCGTCCAAGAAAACATAGCTTCCCGTCCCATCAGCTCCAACGTCCTCCACACAAGGGGCTCACTTCCCAGAACTGAGAGTCCTTTTTTGACATCATCTGCTGTTAACCGTTCATTACTGGCTGGCACTCAAGCACAGGGAACTACATTTGGGGAGGGACTGCTATCCACTAAGTTTCAAATTGGCTTGACAAATCATGACTTTAAGAGACAAGAAGAATTTCACATTTACTAGATGATATCGTGAAAACCAAAGTCAGGCAAAAGTAAAGTAGGTGTTCGAGACTTAGAGTGGTGTGTTGAAGGCGCTACTTGTGATTTTGAGCCCATTACTTTACAAATTCTTGCACACCTTAAATTACTGCTGACAATGCGCAACAGTTGTTGGAACAATTTGCTTTCTTTGAAGTCGCTGGCTACAACTCGTGTTAGTTATGTGCTATGAAAATAAACTTTAAAGGGTGTGAAAACTGTTTGACGTACTAGGCAATGCTTCTTAAAAGTCCCGTGGAAGACAGACTTACCGAATCAAAGTCTGAAAAAAAGTAAAACAAACGAAATGGGAGCGTGGACACGGAAAAAAAGTGAGCTCACCAGACCTCTGTAGCCTTCTCCTCACTCGCTCGAGGCTACAACTAGCATAACACACCTGAATCTCTAATTGTATCAACTAAATAACCAAATATAAAATCACACACTTTGGAATGTCCTTGAATGCAGCAATAAGGAGAATTGTTAACACAGCCCCAGCTCAAAAACCCATTATAGTGAGATGATGATCGAGATAAAACTAAAATAAACTGATCACCTAAAATGCTTTGCAACCTCTACCACCACCAGACATTGCGAGTCACCGGGTCAGATCTTACTGGAAGAGTTTGACAGGGCGAGTGCTTCATGGGATAAAACAGAAACCAATTTGAACAATCTCGTTCATTACTCCCACTTGCTGTTATTAGCCGGTTTTCCATTGTCCGGCTCTTCAAAACAAACCCATGTGCCGTGGAGTGATTCCGGGAAATGGGAAGCAAAGTTAACACTGTTCATCAGAAGAGTGGCCTTCAATTGGGGGAACACTGTGCGTTACGGGGACTAACGATCCATGAGAGTCCTGGAGATGTGCTGGCGGGGTCACACTACCTTGACGTGACTCTGAGCGCCCAGGTTGTAGATCTCCGACGGCTTCACCAGGTTGACGATTTTCACCAGGCACGTGCTGTCAGTCAGATCGCCATAGTGCAGCTTCATGTCTAACAAAAGAGGGGGACACGCACATAAGGATGCACTCTGGGCAATTCACACTGCACGCGACAACTGGATCCACTGGGAATTAAGTTCTCATGTAAATTAATTAACTTCAATGATCAATAGCTAGATCTGAAAAAGTGACGGCCCATTGATTGAAGTTCACAGCCGACAGATAAGTCAACTCTGTTCCGGTGTGTTAAAAAAAAAAGAACAAATCAAACCCAATTAATTAGTCAAATTAAATGTTAGTTCCCCAATTTCCGGCTCGAAAAAGTTCTGTAAGGCCGAGCACAGCCGAAGAGCGGAGGCCATGTCTGTGTTTCTAGCGCCATCTGCTGTAACCCTCTAACACTGTAGCTCCAGTCACACTGCGCACATGGTCATACCGCAAAGATCCCAAGAAGGCGAGTATCAGACCAAACTCCAAGGTGGACCCCAGTTAGTGGAGTCAGTAGAGTGCGGTGTGCATGAGTGAAGGTGGAAGGCACCTCGACTAACGGTAAACTAAGGCAAAACCATATATAATAAACCTGAACTTGGCGGGCCTGTGAAGAGGAGCAGCGAGAGGGGTGTCACATTTTTCCTACCAGTTGTCATACTGTTCCTGTCAATGTGAGCTCAGTCATCTATGGATTTTAGTTTGGTATGCACTCATGAAGAGCCGCCACGTCGTCCATCTTTAGACCGGCTATGGTGTAAATGGGTTACTCACTGCCTTCAGTGTGCGTCTGCGGGTTCTGGTAAAGATGCTCGATGCGACCCGTGTTGAAGGAGCTTGAGCGGCGCATAATGCCATGAACCTGGGAGAAAAGGAGACAGGGTTTGTGACACCAGATTTCTTTTTATCTCACAACATTATTTAGACCACTGTCGTTTAAACATTACCATGCTTGGTTAACTTTCATATCGTCTTCACCAATATTATTATTTTATCTATTTTTTTTTAATCAATGGCAGTATGTTTCTAATGCAAACTTTGTGCAGCTCCTTCACAATAAAAGATACTGCTTCATCATAGCTTTTACTGTGAAGCGGCTTCGCTCCCACATTCTGGCTGGAGAAGCGTCAGGACGGCGGCCATTTTCAGCCGGCGAGAGCCGAGAACAAGTCCACTTTATGCAACTATCCTCTGAGGCACCAGCGCTTGTTTTGATTATCAACATCAATATGTGCCTTTATGATGTCATACAGCTTAATAAACACATTCTTGATTAACAGAAAATTGCAAGGTAAATACGATACAAATCCCAGAGCTATTCTACACAGAATCAGTGGAAAGAGCCTGCCACTGCTGAATTTGTACTACGGGTGAACAAGGTGTGTGTGTGCGTGTGCGTGTGCGTGTGTGTGTGTGTGTGTGTGTCCAGATCCAGTTTATATCAGACGGATTCAGTTGTTCAGTTTGCGATACGTAGAAGTGATTCTTACATTTGGGGTGTTGGTATAAAATCCCCAATGTTTTGAACCCTCGTTGTCTCCCAGTCAGTTCTATGTACTTTATACATTCACTTTATTTGATTGGTAGTTTTCTTTTAAATGTGACAAGATGTCAAACATGATAAAGGGGCCTACTTTGAACTATTGGGTTTCATTGCGGCATATTCTGTATCGCAAAAAAGTTGATGTAACAATATTGTGTCTCCCTGTGTTGTTAAAGCTGCCTTTGATGTGTGATCTGTACTTTGTGTTCTGAGTGGGACGTGTGCGGAAGCTCTGCTTGGGGAAGATAACAGAACCTGATCCAAGGGGAGTCCATCAGTGGGAGGACGCGGTGTCCTGACCTCACTTCCTTTATTCACTGTGTACTTCCTGCCTGCCCATGCTCTCCCCTTTAATGCCACCCCCCCTTCCCTCCACACAACCCAACCCCCTCCTTCCGCGTGCAGCATCCCCAACCCGGACCGAGCCCGCTTCGCCTCTGCCGTGTGTTGTGGGATCGTCAGGAAAACACATTGTGCACTGGGTGCAACGCGTATGTCTATTCAAGTGTGTTGAACTGAACGTCTTTTCTGTGGCGTCAAACCGACGGCGAAGCCTTTACGTAGCAGCAACCGCTTGTTAACCTCTGCGTCCACCGACAGGATGTTGACTTGTTTATTTTTTTGGCTTAAAACACACATTGCGCAGCAGGTGAGAGTTAGTGACCTCACTCGAATGACCGTGTAATAACAACAACAACTGTTTCCCTGTTAATGGTTTGACCCAGGGGTAAAAGGTGAGGGGGTTAACAGGCTCGAAGCGGCACACGGGGTCTTATCGGGGTGAGGTGTGAGTCAGTCGGCGTACGAAGCCCCGACCCTTCCTCCTCCTCCTCCTCCTCCTCCTCCTCCTCCTCCTCCTCCTTCCCCGAGCTCCCACAAACAGTGCTGTGGCTGGACGAAGCTTATCGGGGGAATGTCGCTCTGCGTGCGTCTGTGTTCGCTGGCATTCGCGAGTGTCTGCGTTTGTTTCTCTGCGTGTGTGTTTGGGCGTCTGAGCTTTCACAGGACAAATTCTTGGTACTGTTTAGTCGGCAGTCTGGATTTCGCTCTCACCTCGTAGCCTTTATCGAGCAGGAACTCAGCCAGGTAGGAACCATCCTGAAAAGACAGAAGAAGACGACACCAATTTAAAACCTGGAATTGTGAATGCTGCCGAATCGATTTCCTTGGACCAACGGAATCACAGCCAGAGTTTGGGAAAGCTGAACTCGAGATTTACAAAGTGTAAAAGGGAACCAAAACCTGGCATCCCGTAATGTTCCAATAAAAAAACAAATTTAATAATAATCGGTTAACAATATTCTAAATAAATGCAAAACATTTTCATGCAAATAATTCATAATGGTCAATAAATTTGTTGTAATAAGCCATCAGAAAATCAAGTCGGTATGTAGATTCATGATGAAGAAGAAATGTTTTGTACAAGCTTCTGATTACGTAAACTCCTCGTGTGTTCAGGGAAGCGATGGATATCTCAAGTATGGACGATCATTAGTATATCTTACAAGAGACGAGCGTCAACAGAACATGAGGGTGAGTCGGAATGTGAGTTTTCTATTGAATAAGTAAATGAGTAAATGCGTCTTTATATTATTTCATTCATTAAAAAATTATTTAATGAATAACACAAACCGATGTCCAAACGGACCCTTTAGATAGAACCTTTCAGAGGAAACCTGCTGGAAACCCTCTAAATGGTCGTTAAATACAATTATTGTTGAATTGGCTGTTGCGATGAATTTGTTGGAAAGTAAATCTGTGTATTGTTCACACTGTGACACAATGTGGTAATGTTTTACGGTGTTGGACCACAACCATCCACATGGACCTGGAGCTCAGGGCAGACGTTGGGCCAGTGTGTGTGTGTGCGTGTGTGTGTGTGAGTGAGAGTGTGTGTGTGAGAGAGAGAGCCCTGTCAATAAGGTCTTGTTCCCCTCACCCATGTTACTCCTCGTCTTTTTGCCCTGCTCAGACTTTCCGACCGCACATTCTGGAACATTCCAAACTAGTCATTGGCATTCATCCCTCAATTCCCCTCACATACGTGTGCACACACATACTCTCACACTGCCAGCCCCGTGGGTCCTCTCTCCGGGTCTGGGGGTGACCTTCAAGGTGGAGGGCAGGGAGCAGAGGAGGAAAAGGTTTAGGGGGGCCAGAGGTTGGAGGACACCCAAGAGCCTGTGCTCGGCATCGGGCAGGAACATGGCTGGTCCTGAAGAGAGCTGTGAAGGTGGGCAAAGTCTGGCATGGAGCAATTAGCTTGTGGAAGGATTGCCCTCCCAAACAGACTAGATGCTGGAAAAACAGTTGTCAGGGCCTCCACTCTGCCTACCAGCCCTTCAAATTCACAGCATGATGAAGCCTATTCTTTATATGTTTTTCACTCCTTTCTGGCCAAACCGACTACAATTTATATATCGTTTATTAAATCGCAAATAATATTGGGATAACGAGATTAGAACCGCTCAAATCGTGTATCGCATACTTTCCTCATATCTTGACTCACGGCTGATGCTTGAACACCCTGAAGGTGGAAGCCAACACTTGGCAGTTTTAGGATTTTAATTTAGATTCTCACACACACACACACACACACACCTCCATCATGTTTTTTTTTTGCCCGCCAGTAAAATCCTCTAAAGACTCCCTAAATGCAAATACGTGTTTTTGTTTGGTTTATGAATATGAATTCATGCCTTAGTACTACTCTAAAATGTTTTGTTTTTTTTTTGAACATTTAAAAGATTAAAAGTTCTGCAGGTTGAGCTCCCAGGTTGTGCGATCGCTGGCACTAATTCTCAACCTGTTTCTGGCCAGCTCATGGGAGGCGGGGGGGGCTGCACGGGCACTGGCAGCCCATCGGCCGTCCCCACGGCGTTCAAAGCTCCGGCCGGTGTCATGTTTTCCTGACCCTGTGCCAGGGTCAAAGCGCTTCATGCCAGACCAATATGGAAAACAAGCCTGAAGAGCTGCAGCTCTGTTTCAAAACAAGAGGCTCCTTTGAGGCCACATTAGCCCATAAACCCGGGCCTCACCTCGCTGTTTCCTGTTATGGGGAGCTGGGTGCTTGGTGGGAACGCGGGGAGGGAGGGGAATGGACACTCACACAAACACAGAACTGTGTGCTCACCTGCCAGGTCAATGTCATCCCACAAACACCTCAACGACTGATGTTTGTGGGATGACACAATACGATTTTCTCCACTGCACTGAAGTTAGGAAAAAGGCTGATTCAGCAACAGGAGGGTGAAAGTTAACTGAAGTAAAAGATGATCGTCTCACACTAGAATACTGGTGTTACAGATTCCCTCCTCTGAATGTTGAGGGTTGTCCACAGTAGCACCGATCGCCTGCAGGGGGAGCAAGAGTGTTAAAACCCTTGCATGCAGGTACAGGTGTAAGATCTTTTACAAACAACAGAATTTGGTGAATTCTTTATTTATCATTCATTTAAAATTGGCTAAACAGACTTTGGTTTTCAAAATGTTTAGTTCTAAAAGGGGCTATAGTTAAATGTATATGTATAATTCTAGACACGGTAAATGATTTTTAAAAGAAAATCTTTAAAAGATACTTCAAGGACTGAAACGTGTTCAATTCAATTCAGTTTATTTAGTATAGCCCAATATCACAAATTTGCCTCAGAGGGCTTTACAATCTGTACACATACGTTCAAGCTCTCTGGATGCATAGCTTTGTGTGCGTTTCAACATATTCTAAATACTATTCAAGTTTGTTTTCATATTCTGTCTTTTTCTGTCCTCCTTTTAAGATTAAAAATAAATAAAATTAATGTAAAATCACAATATCGAACAGAAGTCTATGAACAACATTCCAGACAACAAAAAGGGCAAGAAGGTAAAACAGAGAAAAACAGCAGGAAATGGTGAAAGGACAGATTGGGGAAACCCTAAAGCTCGTGTTGATGATAGATTGAACCGCCTTCCCCTCCACGTGCGCTCATTAGCTCCAATCAACATTCCCATTATCACATCATCACTGTGTGCTTTCAGCGAGAGGACGCATTTATATCAGAGGTGGCACCAATGTGTGTGTGTTGAAATATAAAATAAACATGTTTTCATTAGTGCTGGGCAGTTAATGCGTTAACGCAGCAATCCATTAACGCCGACAATGATTCTTTCATGAGTTAACGGCATTATTTTTTGCACACACTGCTGCACACATTGATTGAGAACATGGAGAAAGGTACTTTTAAATGGACATTTTCATTTTAAATCTCTACCAGACGGTGTAGTTGATAAAAAACAAAGCTATTTGTAACCATTTATCACCGAGTTATCTTATCACCGGAGTGTTAACTTGCTGTTGCTGTGAGAGTGCCTGCTAAATTGTTCTGATAATATTACTTTAAAATAAAAGCGTGTAATACACTAGTTTTTAATTCATTCTTGATTTGTTGTGCATAATGCAATTAATCGCTGTTAATCACAGAAAGAATCATGCGATTAATCGATTAATTTTGTTCATCTTTGCCCAGCACTAGTTTTGTCAAGGTTTGTCAATATCACAAGCAGCAAACACATTTTGGTTCACATGACAGTCCAGAAAAAAAGTTATAAGCAATGTAGTTCAGTCTTGTCAAGGTTCATTTTCCGGTAATTTGCAGACATCTGCTAATACTACTGAATGGAACCAACGACCTCCTGATAAAGTTTATTCATTCAAATAGCTCGGTCGGTCCGACCAACGGTCCAAAACCTTTAACATTTAGTTTACCATCATTGGAGAGACAAATAATTGCTCGTTTTCACATTAGAGAAGCAAGCTGAGAAATATTGCCATGTTAAGATAGTTGTACAAACTGACTGACTGTATGTGCAATTACAATGTAGTGAGCATTATGACCATCACCACAGCCACTATCCTCTCTTCAGCCATAGAGAAGAGAAGGGAGCATGTGGAGGCTTTGCACAAACCCCAGCACTGTGAGTTTAGCACCCCCTGCTGGTTGAACAGTGAATCATTGGGGCCAGTACCAAAAGTATTATTGGAACTGCTCTGTGACCTTTAACACCTAATTAAGGTTAAGCTGCCTAACATTAAAGCAAAAAAACCTAATACCCAACAAAAACATAGAGTACAATGTCGGTGTACCTGCATGCATATGTGTGTGTGTGTGTGTGTGTGTGTGTAACAGAGTTCCAGGACCACGCGGCCAAAAACCAACATTATGTGTGACCATCTGTGCGTGTCAAACCAATCTCGTTATGGTGCTTTCAATGAACCGCAAAGAGGAGCTGCCAAGCACACAAGTAGTCTGCAATTAGGCCGGATATGGTTTATTGACACTGTAATCAGAGAAGTACAAGACACACACAGTAACAAAAGACACACACAGTAACAAAAGACACAGTAACAAAAGACACACACACGGTATCAATACGACTTCTACTACTTAATTGTACAGTATGCAATTATAAAGCTGGATTTAAAATCCATATATATTTATATTTGTGTTCACTTCAGCTCTCTTCCTGTCCAGCCACAAGTTGGCAGACTCCATTCAGATGAGTAATCAGCCTCGAAGGAGCCATCGGCAGCCATTATGAGCGACGGAGGAGATGCGTGCACGGAGTCTTAGCTTTATGATTGTTATTGCTGGCACTGGCTCAGATTCCATCCCGTGCTGCTAACAGAGGAGTCCGTTAAAGGAGGCGAGGGAGGGAAAATGAGAGACGATTGAAGCACGAAGGCTTGTAGGCTTGTAGGATGAGCTTCAAAGAGCTCGAGGGGATCGTAGAGCAGCGCCGCGTTGTTTTCCCAACCAGACGAGCTGCAGAAAGACGTGTGAAGCTCAGAGCCAAAATAAGGTTTTTACTGTCGAACAGAGAGGCTGGGCCTGTCCTCTTCATAACCCCGGATCGTAAAACAGCTCCATCAGCCAGAGCCCCTGCGACGCTGTGCAGCAAAATGCCTTGGCACTCAGGTGGTCTCCCATAACTCACACCCTCTCACGCCGAGACGGCAGTCACAAGTATTCAGACTGAGCAGCATGCTGCCCTGAAATTTATGAACAGTAGTTAGCCAGCCGATTTACAGCATCACTGTGACCCTGACACCCCGGCCAGTGAGTTCTGAGATGGTCTATCCAGATGGGCACGGGTATTCACCGCTAACGACATGACCGGTAAAAAAAAAAAAAAGAAGAATTAACACTGTTATTTTTTGTGTGCTGTTAAAGAGGTTGACGCAGGGGCTGTGGAAAGTGCAACTTGGCAAAAGGTTGACAATGACTTTCCAGGAACCCCGGGATGGTTTGGAGGACGGGGTTCAACGGACAACTTTGCCCTCAAACCGTGAAGCACTACCTGAGTTTACACGTTATTTATTTTTTTCTTTCTTGTATTCTTAGCTTATAGCAGGTAGTACTAAAATACAAAACACCACAAACATACAGTATGGATGAATCTGATCGCTTTGCTGTTACTGTTTAACTGGTGAACTGACCCTTGGGTGAGCATTTTACTGAATTCATTGGAATATATGACATGTAAATTCAATTGTATTTATAGGTAAAAAATCAGTTTGAACTGTCTGACAAATATCCAACCGATCAAGGTACAAGGCGCAGGTTAGTCAGATGATAAATTGGCTTTATGAGTGCCATTCTTGAAATGTCTGCGCTCACAAGAAATACAAAATGTCTACAGACACATCTGCAGCAACTTTCTCAGTATGGCTGCTGTGGAACAAACGCGGCCAAAAACCAACATTATAAATTTTTTTAATTTAGTTATGTAAGTTTCCAAATAACTATAAACCCTGATGATAAGCAGCCCACGGACTGAAGCTACCTTGCCCGGACAAGGGAAACCGGGGCACCCTCCCGGAGCCAGACCCAGGAGGGGAGCTCGTCGGCGAGCATCTGGTGGCCGGGCTTTCGCCCATGGGGCCCTCCCTGCGCCTACGGGTTGCGGGGAGTAAGGCTCTGACTGTTGTTTGTGCTTATGCGCCGAACAGCATTTCGGAGTATCCGGCCTTCTTGGAGTCGGTGGGAGGGGTCCTGGAAAGGGCGCCGCCTGCCGACTCCATAGTTCTCCTGGGAGACTTCAACGCTCATGTGGGCAATGACAGAGAAACCTGGCGGGGCGTGATTGGGAGGAACGGCTTGCCCGATCTGAACCCGAATGGTGTTTTGTTGTTGGACTTCTGTGCTAGCCAGTTTGTCCATAACGAACACCATGTTCGAACATAAGGTGGCTCATAAGTGTACCTGGTACCAGAACCTTAGGCCGGAGATCAATGATCAACTTTGTAATCGTATCATCTGATCTGCGGCCGTATATCTTGGACACTCGGGTGAAGAGAGGAGCAGAGCTGTCAACTGATCACCACCTGGTGGTGAGTTGGATCAGATGACGGGGGACTCTGCTAGAAAGACCTGGCAAGCCCAAACGTGTAGTGAGGGTGAACTGGGAACGTCTGGCAGAGGATCCTGTCCGGGAGGTCTTCAACTCCCACCTCCGGAAGAACTTCTCACAAATCCCGAGGGAGGCTGGGGACATGGAATCCGAGTGGACCTTGTTCAAAGCCTCTATTGTGGACGCGGCTGCTCGGGGCTGTGGCCAGAAGGTCATTGGTGCCTGTCGTGGCGGCAACCCGAGAACCCGGTGGTGGACACCGGGGGGTGAGGGAAGCCGTCAAACTGAAGAAGGAGGCCTTTCGGGCCTGGCTGGCCCAGGGGTCTCCTGAAGCAGCTGACGGGTACCGGCGGGCCAGAAGGGCTGCAGCGGCGATGGTCGTGGAGGCTAAAACTCGGGCATGGGAGGAGTTCGGGGAGGCCATGGAGAAGGACTTTCGGTTGGCCTCAAGGAAGTTCTGGCAAACCATCCGACGGCTCAGGAAGGGAAAGCAGGGTCTACCCCAGGCTGTTCTCAGCAGGGGGGGGGGGGGGGGGGGGGGGAAACTGCTGACCCGGACTGGGGACATCGTCGGGCGGTGGAAAGAGCACTTTGAGGAACTCCTAAACCCGGCCAACATGTCCCCCGGAGAGGGGGCAGCGCCGGAAGACTTTGGGGTGAATTCACCCATATCCCTGGCAGAGGTCGCTAAGGTAGTCAAAAAGCTCCTTGGTGGCAAGGCGCCAGGGGTGGATGAGATCCGCCCTGAGATGCTGAAAGCGCTGGACATTGTTGGGCTGTCTTGGTTGACACGCCTTTTCAGTGTCGCATGGGGGTCGGGAACAGTGCCCATGGACTGGCAGACCGGGGTGGTGGTTCCCATCTTCAAGAAGGGGGACCGGAGAGTGTGCTCGAACTATCGTGGTATCACACTGCTCAGCCTCCCGGGAAAAGCTTATGCCAGGGTGCTGGAGAGGAGGCTCCGACCGCTTGTCGAACCTCAGATTCAAGACGAACAGTGCGGATTCCGTCCCGGTCGTGGAACAGTGGACCAGCTCTTTACACTCGCAAGATTACTGGAGGGGTCCTGGGAGTTTGCCCAACCAGTTTACATGTGCTTTGTAGACCTGGAGAAGGCTTTCGACCGGGTCCCTCTGGGGTTTTTGTGGGAGGTGCTGAGGGAGTATGGGGTGCCGGACCCGTTGGCACGGGCCATCAGGTCTCTGTACGCCTGCAGTAGGAGCTATGTTCGTCTCCTCGGTAGTAAGTCAGACACGTTCCCGGTGGGTGTTGGCCTCCGCCAGGGCTGCCCTTTATCACCGGTCCTGTTCGTGACCTTCACGGACAGGATATCTAGGCGCAGCCAGGGGGCGGAGAGGATCCGGTTCGGGAGTCTCGAGATCGCCTCTCTGCTGTTTGCGGATGATGTGGCCCTGTTTGCCTCCTCGGACCGTGACCTCCAGCATTCACTGGGTCGTTTTGCAGCCGAGTGCGAAGCGGCAGGGATGAGAGTTAGCACCTCCAAATCTGAGGCCATGGTGCTCTGCCGGAAACCGGCGGATTGCTCCCTCCAGGTGGGGGCAAACTGCCTACCCCAAGCGAAGGAGTTCAAGTATCTCGGGGTCTTGTTCACGAGTGAGGTTAAGGTGGAGCGGGAGATCGACAGGCGGATCGGTGCGGCTGCAGCAGTAAAACAGGCGCTGTACCGGTCCGTCTTGGTGAAGAGGGAGCTGAGCCGGAAGGCAGAGCTCTCCATTTACTGGTCGGCCTACGTTCCAACCCTCACCTATGGTCACGAACTCTGGGTCGTGACCGAAAGAACGAGATCTCGGATACAAGCGGCCGAAATGGGCTTCCTCCGTAGGGTGGCCGGGCTCAGCCTTAGAGATAGGGTAAGGAGCTCGGACATCAAGGGGGAGCTTGGAGTCGAGTCGCTGCTCCTTCGTGTCGAAAGGAGTCAGCTGAGGTGGTTCGGGCATCTAGTCAGGATGCCTCCTGGACGCCTCCCATTAGAGGTTTTCCGGGCACAACCAACTGGTAGGAGGCCCCGGGGAAGACCGAGGACACGCTGGAGGGATTATATCTCCCGGCTGGCCTTGGAACGCCTCGGGATCCCCCAGAATGAGCTGGAAAGTGTTGCGGGTGAGAGGGAAGCCTGGGTCAGCCTACTGAACCTCCTGCCACCGCGACCCGACCCCGGATAAGCGGGTGATAATGGATGGATGGAAGTTTCCAAATTGTGGTTCTTTCTCAGAAACAATTAGATCTGCTGGCAAATGCTGTTAAGTGCTCTAAAACTAAAATATGATATAGAGTCTATATCACATTTTTGTGAATAAGAGCAGCTTGTTATGTCAAATGACTTCAAACATGCTGAATTCTGCGTTTTAACAACCAGGATGTAGCCACAGGCCAAATTGCATTTATTTCCCTGTTGGTTGTCTTTGTAATGCTTGGAAATGTTGATACATCTCTTCTAATTGTTACTACTATTTAATTATTAACAGATAATGGAATAGTGAATCATTTTCTGGGGAGTTTTTCCTGATCCGATGTGAGGTCCTGGGACAGGGATGTCGTATGTGTACAGATTGTAAAGCCCTCTGAGGCAAATTCGTAATGTTGGGCTATACAAAATAAACTGAATTGAATTACAAATGTGCAGTGTTTAAAAATTGCATATAAACACAGGGATAAAAAAAAAATGAAATCATGTGGATAAAAGATGTGATGCATGAAGATGAGTCGATGATTGTTTTATAAATCACATAGAAGGCCTCTGAATCAAATCTCAACCCTACACTCTAGTAGTGACATTTAACCACTAATCTGAAAGGTCTGTTCTGCCCAATCTACAACATCTATAAACTTGCATTCTTTCTCATCAACAGTGCTAATGTTTAACTTTACGACTTACTTGAAGTTAAAGCAGGTCTTTGTTCTTCTTGGTCAATAAAACATTTCCCTTTCCTTTTATAGGCATGATCATACACACACACGCACACGCACACACGCACGCACACCCAGGAGGACAGGTGACGTTAAAATGCGTGAGGGAAAGGGACATTTCAAAAGTGACAGACTGCACCTGGCACAGGTGTAAACGTTACTGGTAGTTACAAACAGAAAAGCCCAACAACGAAGGCGTTAGGGTGTTTCTAAAGGAGATAACTCTCGCTGGATACCGGTTAGGGGGAGGAGGGGAGGTTCACGTTACCTGTCCGGTGATGCCGGTGATAAGAGCCACCTTCCTCTCCTTCTTCGGCTGCCCGCCCACCACGGAGCTAACGTTAGCGGACTCGGAGCACAGGGCCATGTCTTCTCGTCTGGACGTGTGTGTGCGCGCGGCTGTCACAACGGCTGTGTTGCTGTGTGTTTAGTGGTCGCGAGAGTTACCGACGAGCCTCCTAAGCATCCGTAAACCAAAACACACGCCAAGGAAGAAAAAAAAAAAGGAAAGACTGCGCAGGAGCCTACGTATGAGGAAGCGGCGTGCGAGTTCAGCCAATGGGGAGAGAGCATGTGGGCGCAGCTGAGGAGTCTTCCTTAAAGAGGGCGGAGGGTCCGAGAGAACCGCAGGTCCTTCATCACAGCGCCTTCTACAGGATGGAGAGAGAAAGGCAGCCTCCGAGGTTGTTTTGTGTGGCCGTTTGTCAGAAGTAGTGGTGGAATGTGCATTTACTCAAGTTATGTACTGAAGTAGGATTTTGAGGTTCTTGTACTTCACATGAGTATTTCCATGTCATGCTTTATTCAACTGTACTGTGTTTTTGAAGCCAATATTGAGATTCAGATTACTTATATAGTTCTACACAACATAAATCAACTGATAAAATGATGTTGTATTATCATGGTTTAAGCTACCCACCAGTATATATAGAGTAGTTGAAATTAGCTAACATTTTTCCTAGCTGCAACACATAATGCATCAATAATTATCGGCTTGGCTGAGTGAATCTTGTTATTCAGGTTGGACTCAGCAAACTTGTGGGTGCAGTATCGGCAGATTAGAGCCGGTCTTGTAAGTAAGCAGGCAGGGAAATAAGGAGGTAAGACTAGCAGGAGAGCTAAACTAGTCACAGAGCTGGAAGCGTGGCACAGACTGGCTGTTGGTGTAGATGTTATAGATGCAGATATATAGAGGTGAAACACTATGTCACTATATCTTACACATTGAACCGTATAACATTTTTTGTTACAAACAAAATCTGCAGTATGATGGAGACTGGAAAACATGGAAAAACAACAATGAAAAGTTTGAATTGTAATGCCGGTACTGACTGCCTGTCTGTGTACCGAACCCCGAACAATAAAGACATTGTTTTTTTAACTTTTAACCAGGTGTGAGTCGTGCTTTTAGGTCCTTATCTCTGTGGTGGCAACATTTCATAGTCATTGTGAGTCGCTGTGTTTCTCTCCTTTTGAGTCTCTTACTGGTTTGTATGTGTCTCTTTGAGTGTGTTGTAGGCGAAGGCCAGGGGACTCTTACACCTTCGGCCCCTGTCATACATACTGATGCTGTTCATGATACTTTCATAAAGTATGGAAAAAGGTGGTTTTCTTTATATTTAAGAGGAAAATATGTTTCTGAGATGTCAGAACTGACCAAAATAAACAATTTCAGGAGCAGAACTTGATATATTGACCCTGATAGAGGTATTCATTTCACATCACTTGAGACACTATCTTAAGAGGAGCAATCAAACACTCCTATAATCTTTTATTATTCTTGTACATTTGAGCATGTATGAAAACATTTGCTCCAGCTGAGAGTGTCAGTGAAATCACTCTCTCACTGCTGGACTTCCCAGAGTTGCACGGCACAATGGGAGGTGTGATTACATTACAGTCTAAAGCCCCTTTGCCATTGAACAAAATACCCACCAACACTCAGCTTTTGTCAGTAGTCACAGTTATTTATCGGCTCCAGCTCCGATCGGCGGTGAGAGAGACATGAACACCAGGCGGACGCGCTCATCTCTTGCCCCTCTTCCGGTACGATGCAATGTGGGGGTTTGGGAAATTATTACAAAGTCTTAACATACACAATATACAATTCATATGCTCTCCTCAAAGCTACCCGACTTCAGTCGAGAGGTTCTGGCCGGCCACAGCTGGACCACATTGCTCCAGTCAAGCAACTATATTTTCTGATCATTGAAACACACTTTATTCATACTCAACAGAAGCCAAATAAAACTCATAAATTGGTTTGGTTATACGTATACGTATTGGTTAGTCTTTCCATTTAACCAACAATCACCAACTCTGGTTTGAGATTTTGAAAGAGACACTAAATAAGTAACATATACAAATACGGTTTTATATACATTATTGAATAAGTTTTCACCATTTGCCTCAGGTGCAAAAAAAAGAAGAAGTGGAAGGGCCTACTCCTCTACAATCAATGGGAAAGGAGTCGGATGCTTATTTTCATCGGGTTCGGATGAGAACATTTTATAAAGTAGGCCTTTGTCATAAAAAAACAAGTGCCTGGGGTCCTGAGAAGCACAGCACTCTGCTCGTCCCTGCCTGATTAAAAGAGAAAAACACACAGCTCTGTTACAGCTCGGCGCTCCGCTTCTCTTCTATTGTTTGGACGGCAGATGTCTGGCTGTGTGCTTCGAGGTATTTAACTCTCTCATGTGCGCCCGCTGCTGTGCAGATCCCTTCATCTTTCACACCTGTGGTGTGTGTGAACACGACAGAGAGTGCAGGGTTAAGTGCAAATGAGAGAATGGGACAATGAGAATCAAATCAGGCTAGCAATTACGCATTTGTGTTTCATGAAGATTCAAGTTGGTGCCTGCTCTGTATCAATAGCAAGACAAAGAAGAAAGTGCCGTCCTTGTTTTCTCTGGGCAACGTTCTGTGGAAGTGTCTGACATTAACACACCCTGAGAAAAAAACCCAGCTATGTTTGGCATCTGGCACAACTGATTTCTATAGTCTGAACTTCAACACACGTACACACCTTTACACATGAAAGGAATATCTCAAGCATATGAATGGAGCAACAACAATTGCAGATGATGTGTGATCATAGACCAGTACTTGTATATTCTTCTTTCTTGTCACACCCATTCATACACTGATGGGAGGATGCTAAGGTTCCACCTGCCCTTCAGGAATAACTGACATGTACACACACATTCATACGCTGGGGATTGAACTGCCGATCCTCTGACTGAAGGACTACTCTGCTCACCACTGAGCCACAGTCGCCTTGTAGATCACAATATTGGATCTACATGGCCAGAGGAAAATATCTGAGTATCTTTGAGAAATGTTTCTATCCTGATGGGAGTGGTTTCTTCCAGGGTAACAGTGGAGGATTTATTACCTCTATCTGGTCGTGTTCAGTAACACTCAGGTGCTCAAACGGGGAATATATTTGAAAATAAAGTGTGTGTGTGTGTGTGTGTGTGTGTGTGTGTGTGTGTGTGTGTGTGTGTGTGTGTGTGTGTGTGTGTGTGTGTGTGTGTGTGAAAGTTCCAACAGAAATAAACAAATCGTGGAGGTTTCATTGAGAATGAGGTTGTGAAATTATTTATGTTAACTAAATGGATTTGGATTAAATGTATAATTTGTCTTATCTTCCAATTCCCATAACCCCTTATACTTGCTTCAAACTTCTAATTGACATTAATGAATCCAAATAATTTTGGGACAGCAGTCTGGTATTTTGATATGTTGTGCACCAGAACTGTCTGGTATGTTTATGAGAAAAAAAGTTTATTTTAAGTTGGGAAGCTGACCCAAATATCAGGTTGATGAGAGATGTCCTCATATTCATAATTTGGCTTTAATCGATTGTTGTTTGATTGGTTGTTTTTTATGCATATTTTGAGTGCTTCTTGTTGTTATTTATTTGTGTTGTCTGTAGAAGTTAGCAAACCCCAAAAACCTCTGTAGCTGCTTTCCGTCAGATGGGACCGGCCAGTCAGAAACAGCACTAACCTTGGCATCATCCATCCGGATGCTCCTTGGTGGCACGATGAAGCTCAGGAAGCAGATGTAGCGTTGGTGGAACTCGCACTTCTGCCCCTTGACAAACAGCTGCTTCTCCAGCAGCAGAATCCTCCAGACATGCTGCTCATGTTCCTTCTCTTTCTTGGAAAAAAATCAAGATGTCATCCAGGTAAACAAACACAAACTCATTCAACCTGTCCCTTAGCCAGTCATTAACCAGGGCCTGAAACACGGCTGGGGCGTTAGTGAGACCAAGCGGCATGACTAGGTCCTCATAGTGGCCACTGGGAGTATTGAAAGCTGTCTTCCGCTCCTCCCCCTCCCTGATTCTGACAAGGTGGTAGGCGTTTCTCAGATCGAGCTTAGTGAAGATGGAGGCTCCTTGCAATAGTTAAAAACCAGAGGAAATGAGTGGGAGGGGTACCTATTTAACGGTGATGTCGTTGAGGCCTCGTTAGTTGATGCAGGGACGTAGTGTCTTGTCCCTCTTGCTCACCAAGAAGAAACCAGCTGCTGCTGGGGATGAGGAGGAGCGAATGATACCAGCGTCCATGGAGTCCTTGATATATCGGCTCATCGCCTCCGTCTCCGGGGCAGATTGCGACTCAAGGCGTCCCTAATAAGAGGAAGCCTTCCCACATAAAGAGGGCCGATGATGAGGAGGAAAAGAAAGAGATGTCTGGGTTTGGGAAAATTCTTGTTTTGTAAAATAAAAAAATAAATATCATGTGTTACTTTCTGATCTAAGCTGTTAATGTTAACGGAAAAAACTGCTAACTAACTACCTAAATGGTTAACAATTGTCAGTTGTAAAAATTATTCCGTTTTCTGATCCGACACCAATTTGGTTAAGTTTATACAAATAAAACATGTTTAGGGAATGACACTAGCAATGCTGACTGTTGTCAGAAAACTGGATGATCCTTGTCAGGTAATTGTTAACATTTTAGACATTTGAACAAACAACTAATACTGTTGGTTTTCTGTTGAGAACGCTCCCTGTAAAGCATCTGAGTTTCAGCCCTATGTGACCTGGTGAAATGAAATATATGACGAGTGTTTCCTGTAATCATACTGATAGAAAACTGTTAGAAAAAACAAGAAAACAACAACAACAAAGAAAACACCAGCCATTTAGTATATTATGCATGTGAACACACAAACAGCACAACGAGAGGTTTGAAGTGAGGATCAATGAGTCAAATCATATCATTAAATGTTAATACATTTCTGTCAATTTTTCCAGGAATTATGGAATCTGTCTTAAACCAAATTACAGCTGAATGGTTTATGGCTGAACAGTTGAAAAAAGGACACATGATTTTGTATTTTTGTATTCTTTTTGTGCGCTTTCATTTAATGCCAATTTTTTTCATTTAAAATGTTCATTCTGTAAGCGACATGCTCATACAGGAAGTTGTGTTTATTGCCTACGGAAATTAGCTATTAATGTGTGCAGATTTTTAAATGTTCTTGTTTTCTTCAAGGCGTGTGGACATGCAGGAATATTTTTTAAAAAGCTCATTGAAATACTTTAAAATGTGGATATGCAGCCTCAGTATCCATGTACAGTTGTTCGTATATGTTTACAAAACGCAGTACAACTTTTCACGCAAATGGTCACACAATTTTAATATTCAAGTTTTAGTTCCAAAGAAATACACTGTAAGAAACACTGCACATGTTGTTTTTAGTGTGCTCTATTTATTTGCTTATTCATATTCTACATTTAATTATGTCTCATCATTACACAAGGAAACTTGGAAAAAGGTATCATAAATTCAAATAAACAAGTATTCCATTTCTAATTGGAGCAGCCAACCACTGAGTGATAAACATTCATCCAACTTCCCGTCTCTTAGAAAGAACGGGTTCATAATTCAGTCAGCGCCGACGTCATCTCCGCTCTGTTCTTGCAGTACAGGCAGATCCTGTTTCTCTCCCCTGAAAGAAATCCCATCTTGGATATAAAAGTTTTACACTTCAAGTACAGTCTGGTGCTGAACCAGTAAATAAAGGAACATAAGAATCCACTTCAGTCATAATCAGGAGTCATTCATAGGTAGTGTTCTGTTGTTCGTTGTGCCTTCATGGAAGGTGAGAGGGCTACTGCAAACCGCTGAAGCGAAAGGCGAGCTACAGGAAGCAATCCGGTGTACAGTGAAGATGTAAATGATTCGGTCATTGAGATATCCTCACTTTTCAGGGGAATGAGAGGAGGTGTTGTGTTACATACTGTACAAAATAAATGAATGTGGTGTGACTTCAACTTTAACCAAGTTATACATTTTTTATTTTTTTTATTATTTTTTTTTACTTTACGCTCAAGAAATAATAACATTTTATAAGACTTGTAAATTGAAAGAAAGAAAGAAAAAAATAATCTGTATTCACAAAAATATATTAATTGAATAAAAGCTTTCGGTCTATAAAAGTTGTTTGCTAAAACTCTTGTGGAAATAGGACAAAAAGTGCAAAGCATGCAACAAACCAAGACAACATGACAAAACTGCCCACAGTGTCTGTTTGATGCTAAACGGCTGGTTGTCATCCTTTACTTGTTCACTCCATGTGTAGGAGTGACAAATAACTCAAAGTCTTTAGTCTCCAATATTTTGGATTCACCGCTGCGATACAGGTCGTTCTACACACCAGCACGAGGCCACTTTGGTTGAGTGGGAGGTGTCGTGCTCTGCAGTAAGCATTCTATCAGATGGTTTGTGACTGAATGGCAGCGTTGAAAAAGTCTGATCCACTACTCAGGTCAGAACTACAAGCTGCGAAGCTAAGCTAACATGAGGATGCGAGAGTAGTTATCCAGTAGCCAGACAGGTACAGCAGCATTGGTCCAGTGTTGAGCTCCGGGGCCCGACATTGTCAAAAGGCATGCTGAGGGCCTCACAGTGTTTCTAAAAGAGAAAGAAAAGAAAAAAAGCAGACGTCAAGGTTTTAAGTTTGGAAGCAGCCGGGTTGGGAAGAAACAATGCTTTTGATTGAGAAATGAAGCCGTAACAAAATATCAGTCGTACCTGTCTGGCTCTCTGGAGAAGAAGCATGTGTGGAGTGGCACTTGTTTTTCTGAAATGAGAGAGGATCCGCTGAATTAGTGCCTTGGACAAAGTAACTACATGAACACTGGTTGGTTGCCAATCTGTTGGTGCTTTTTAAAAAATGTTGTCACACATCCTAAGACTGGTGTCTTCACTAACACATCAGCTTATAACATACACTGAATGAGCTTTATGAAGTCGTCAATTATCGTAGAACTTTTCAATGCATAACCTCAATTAACTTATGAAAGAAATTCAATTTCCGGGTTGTCCGGGTGGCCCTAATTTCCTGTCACCTCTTTACCAACTGCTATGTAACAAAAACAATATTTGGATTGCAAATTTGTGAAATGGAATCTCAATTTGTGTAAGTTATTGTACAAGCTTATTTAGGTGGAAAAAATAAAAGGTAGCAGTAATCATGCGAGCCGCTCTGTTTAACATGATAGTGGTCTTTACCTTCTGATTCAGTCGATAGTGCAGACTCCGGTCTGACAGCCAGGGGTGCCTAAGGGACTCTGCGGCACCCATCCTCCAGCTCTTGCTCTTTACCAGCAGAAGGGTGATGAAGTCTTTTGCCTCGTCGGAGATGTCCGTAAACTCCTCCTCCTCAAAGTTCCACTGGCAGGCCAGGATGTTGTTCAACGTCTCGTTGTCATCGTCCCCCAGAAACGGAGACAAGCCACTGAGCCTGGGCCAAGAGGATACAGAGGTTAGGGATGCTACTGTAAGTCTATATAAATATATATCATTTTATTTATTTACTGTACATGTATATGTGAATGAGCATCCACAACTCACAGCATGTAAGTGATGACGCCAAGGCTCCACATGTCAGTGGGGAATGAAACAAACTCATAGTTGATGACCTCGGGGGCTAAGAATTCAGGTGTTCCAAAGTTGACCCTCAGCTTCTCTCTGGGTTTATACCTGAGGACAAGCAGAAACATGAGAGATATATCTGGGGCGGAGAAGCTCCTGTTGTGAAAGTTGAGACTTAACAAAGGTTTTAAATGTAAATAGATGTCAGATGTTACCTCCTGGCCAGGCCAAAGTCAATGATTTTAATCTTGTTAGTAGCTCTGCTGACACACAGAATGTTCTCAGGCTGAAAAGGAACAAAAGAGCAGGATTATGGAGGAGGAATGAACAATTATGCATCTTAAAACCTGAAAGTGACCAAGTGGTAGTAATAAAAAATGCTGAGTGGATATTTTCTTCCACTAAAACAGGCCCATTAAAACATCCCACCAGTGCACGTTACTCAGCATAATTTAACAATAGATAAATACATGGGCATTAAAGTAGTTGAAGAATGTCCTAAAAAGCAGCCTTGATGATTGGGTTAGATAATATGACAACAAGAAAGCTGGTCAAAATGACAGTAAAATGTGAAGAATCAGCGATTCTAAGTTGAAGTAGGTTTACCTTGAGGTCCAGATGTAGGATGTACATCTTATGCATGTACTGCAGCCCTTCACAGATCTGGCGTATGAACAGCACCGTGTCCAGCTCCGTCAGGTTGTAGTTCTCATCAATGATGCGGTCAAACAGCTCCCCTCCCTCCACACTACAGGAACCGGAGCTTGTAAGTTTGTTGTATTGACAAATGAGAACAAACACTGTGTGGCCCAGACAAACGCACGAGCCCCGACTTACTATTCCATGACCAGGATGATGTCATGGCGCGACTCAAAGGCGGCGTAAAGCTGGATGAGGTTGGGGTGGTTCAGCTGGTTCATCACCTGGATCTCATTCCTCACCACGTCCTGAGAGACAGACACAAGGCAGAAACAAATGCAAGTCAATAAAAAACATACCGTGTAGTATGGGGTACACGGAAAATGTGCGAGAAAAACCATAGGAGAAGATAGTGTGTGTGGAGAGATTTTTGGAGACTTGAGACGAGAGTATGGAAGTCCATTAAGAACCAAACTGTCAACCAAGACTGATGCACCAGTCTGCATCAGACCCCGCCCTCCTATTGTGATCCATCACCTTTAAAAAAAATGTTTAAGAGTCTTCTGAACCAAGCTTTCTGATGTGAAGCATGGACACAATGTAATGGTCTAAATAGCTTGAAAAGCATATGATCATCTCTATGATCCCTAGACATGCTGGGACCCACACCTGCTCACATAAAGGTATGTGAGCAGGTGAGCCCCAGACCAGGTGTACCCCAGACCACATACAGGTATGTGAGCAGGTGAGCCCCAGAACACATAAAGGTATGTGAGCAGGTGAGCCCCAGAACACATACAGGTATGTGAGCAGGTGAGCCCCAGAACACATAAAGGTATGTGAGCAGGTGAGCCCCAGACCACATACAGGTATGTGAGCAGGTGAGCCCCAGAACACATAAAGGTATGTGAGCAGGTGAGCCCCAGACCACATACAGGTATGTGAGCAGGTGAGCCCCAGACCACAAAAAGGTATGTGAGCAGGTGAGCCCCAGAACACATAAAGGTATGTGAGCAGGTGAGCCCCAGAACACATAAAGGTATGTGAGCAGGTTGTGTCCTTCTCAACTGACAAAAAAGCTTTGAATAAAGTTGATGTAATAATGTGCGTTTGATCTTTGTCTTTGTTATTTTATTTTTTAAAGTTTGATCTTTGACAGAGTAATGTGGGTTTCTTAATCCAAAATTAAATGGATTGATGTTATAATAACATACATTTGCTGACATACTTTTTCATTTATATAAATGCATGTACAATATGTGTACACTTGAATAAAGAATAATCAAATGCAAAGACAGTTATTTAACAATATGTATATATAGTTCATACAGCATTACAGTTACTACAGGCCCTTTGAGGGCAACCAAAATGCTGATGTGGCCCAGGGTGAAAATGAGTTTGACACCCCGGGTCTAAACCCTGAAATGAGAGGTTTTCTGAGCCTGACTTGTAATGAAGTTCATTATTGTGAACTATACTGTTAATATCAACTGATTTATTGCAGCTGCTTCAAAGTAAAAGCTCTCCAGAGAAAAGCTATTGAAATTAATTGAGTGAAGCTACCAGCTATATTAGGCCGTTAAACATACATAATCTGTGTCGCATTCAGCATTCATTGGCCGATCATTACTCCACCTTCTCTTTCTGGCTCCTGGCTTTGATGATCTTGGCAGCCAACAATAAACCAGTTGAGTTTTCTATGCACTTGTGGACTTGTCCAAAACGTCCCCTGATGAAAGCAAAGCAAACCACATAGACGAGTCAAGCACAGGCATCGAAGAAGAACCATCCTAGAAATTTGAATTTGAATTTACAAAACATTGAGTCTGCTGAAAGGATTACACAAGTGGAAGAAATAACCATTTTAATTAAAAATAATTGCTTCCAGCAACTCAAACAAAGAACATTCTCTGTTTTACATCACAGTAAATTGGATTTTGGATTCATTAGAAAATAGATTATGAAAATAATTGTTAATCATCATAATGGCTCCCTCAGTCATACAGTAATTAGGGCTTTAAACTGTGCCATTATGTCAGTAATTTGAACAACGTGCTTGCGTGCAGATGGGTAATCTCCAGCTTGTGAGGCAGGATTTAGCACTCGTCTATTACATCGGAGAGGCCCGCTTATTCAGAAGAGCCCCCTGGGGCTCAAAATCAAATGCCCTTTAGAGGGGTAATGCAGTTCTTGGAAAAATATTAGACATCCCCTCACAGGCTGTGAGCTCCTCTGTTATTTCATCAATGTGTTGAAGTGTCTCCGGCTGTACCTGAGCCAAATAAAGACAAACTCTCGAGAGCCTGGTATTCGGGGGTACTCACCCTCCCAGGACCTCGTCTCTGTTGATGGTGTAATAGGTGGCTATCTGATGGGGTTTGGGAGTCACGATGCGGTGGTCGAAAGGTGCTAACGGTGGAGGACTTGACTCTGAAGAAATCGCAAAGGAAGACAAAATGAAAGGACGAATTTGCTGTTGCTGAAAACCGAGAGTGTACCACAGAGTCGGAGGAAGAGGCCTCGGCCCCCAGAAACAAAGTGGATCAAAATAGCAGCATGTCTCACTATCTGCTCTGCCAGCTGTGCCGACTGACATGTTAGTGACGCTCGAGTGGCCATGGTGTTATGACACTGGAGCTGTTTGAAAATCTGGGCAGCGGAAAGTTAAATGTCACCGACTAACAACCAAGTCGAGTCATTATGGAAAGCTCGCAGCACATGGATACGACAAAAAGTGGATTCATTTACAAACAGAGTTTTGGAGTCTTACATACATCACTAATGGATCAAATCTGAGTTTTTGTTTGAACTGCAGGCATACGGTTGTACTATTTCATAATTTCTAGACAATTGTTGACTTAAGAAATGTGTCTTTGTGACTATTAATCTTGTATTTGAAAAATAATAGGGCATATAGCAAAGAAAGCTTTTAACCTTTCAACAAAGTTTATGTTGATTTGACTTTCGATTAATTGATCAAGCCAGTAAGGCATCGGTGTCTATCTTCTATCAACAAAAAATGAACTTTATATGGTTATATAAAACCATATACACGACAGGATATGACAAAGTTAGGCCAAGGTCTAAACTTCAAAATAAAAGTTGCTCACGAATCAACTCATCTTTATTCTGGCAAAAACAGTAACACTCCTGATTCTTACATTCCCTACCAAACCAAAGATATGCCCACAGTGTTTTATTTCACAGGATTGTTTCTCATGCAAAAAAACATCACGTCTTACCAATAATAAATTCCTTCACAGCTGACTCTTCCTCCTTCTCCTCCTCCTCCTCCACCTCCGTCTTTACTTCCTCAGATTTGGAAGCCCGAGGCTCGTCCTCCTCGACCACCTGCCCGTCGGCACTTTCCACTCCATTGTCTTCTACTCTGCTTTTTTTGAGGTCGTCCTTCACCGGGTCCTCTTCTGTGACACGACGTTTGCTGCAAGTGGCCACATCGCCGGCTTCTTCAGAGCTACACATGAAAAGGAAAGGACACGTTGAGCACCTGAATATTTCACTTTATTCAGTTTTTTTTGGGGATTTGCTCTCCACTGACTTCTGTGATAAATAAATAACGACAAAAGAAATAAAGATAATCAGTTATCCCAGTGTTCTATTCTGGGACATACATTATAACATAAAACTGTGATTGGCAAACAAAATACCTCTCCTGTGGCAGGAGAGAGGTCTTGCAGATATCTGCGATGATACTTGGGGCCTTTTCCGATTTTGACGACCCTTCTGTCTCCCCTTTATGCTCTGTCTTCCCATCATCCTCCACTTTTCCAGCCCCCTCTTCCGCCTTTTCCTCCTCTGACTCTGAGTCATCAAAGACCCCCCCCTCCGCTTCCTCCTCTGTCTCCTTGGTTGCCTTCGTCCTGTCCTCTGACTGGGCGGCAGTGGTGTGCGGTCCGACCAGGATCAGCTCCGCCGACTCCTGTCTTCTTCCCCCACTTCCCCTCTCCTCCTCCCCCTTCTGATTGTCAGCCTCGGCCCTTCCGTGGGAATGCTCAGTGTTCTGCCTGTTGAGCTTTTCCACCTGCTCCTGCAGCACAGGCTCATTCTGCACAGAAGCGTCTGACATGGGAACAACAAAGCAAATAAGCGATGTTTGGCACTCGGCATGGACGTCAAAACGTCCAAACTATTGTTTTCAATGTGTTTTGAAAATGGATGGCATAGATACAAGTCACTCATGCTATACATTACTATATATTGGAGGCAATAGTGACGATGTTTGCCAAATTGAATAAATAAACATTGTCACCATTGCACACTATTGTCCACCAGAGAGCACTGACCAGTTGATTTCCACACTGTATAATGTCCCACTACTTAGTCTACGATCAGTCATGTGTTAATGTTTAAAAAAATAAAGGTCTATCTGCTGATATATTACTAGAGTTTTAAACTTCCATATATATATATATATATATATATATATATATATATATATATATATATATATATATATCTATTTCAGCAGATCGTCAAAGGATAAAGATGCTGTGGACGTCTCAGCGTAAACTTGGAGTGTTACTTCCTGTTTGAGCCTACCTGACGCCTCCACAGGTCTCCTCTTCTTCTGGGCCTTCAAGCCCTTCAGGCTCAGTTTGGTTTTATCCTTGTCATCCTTTGCCTGCTTGCAGAAAGCAGAAACAAAGATCAAGCATGAGACAAAACTTGAAACGGGTTTAAAAATCAGAACCCTTATATTTGCAACTATTCTGTCGGGAACAGCGTTGTCATAAATGCGTTTTCCATTTGCACATTCGTCAGACAGCAAGCAGAAGTGTTCGTTAATGCTGCTTCGGTTGACCCCGTAACTCAAGCATAATGTCGTGTGGAATGGATGCCTCTTCCAGGAGAAAGATCAAAGGTCAAATATCATCCCAGGAAACCGCTATATTCTTTCCCACATATACTATACAGTGATTAAAGAACATAACATAAGGGCAGTATCCATGCTTGACACGTTACAAGATGGCAGAAAAGATGTTCAGGTGATCCCTGCTGCGGTTTCTCTCTCAATTAATGTGTGACAGAGGCTGTCTGTTCATGTCATACATCTGTTTGCTTAACCACGTTCCATACAAACAGCTGCTGAAGTTATTCCAACTTGCACGCAAACACACACGGATATCCTCCAAAGACAAGGCAGTAAAAGGTTATGCCCACTACGCTGTGCACATTATCAATATTGCTTCCAAGAGATGAATAACAAACATGCAGACTAGGTGTGGCTTCAGAACTGGCCGGACTAAACTGATAAAGACACAGTTCGGATAAGATAACCAGGCTGACTCGAATCATTTACACCTCAGAGACAAATGACAATGCCTGCAACAGGGAAAATTACTTAACATTACACAGAATGACATGTTGAAGTACAGCAGAGCTAATAATAGATGTGTTCACAGCCATATCAGAACCATGAAGAATGACTGGCAGCTTGATATGCAAAGAAGGGACCTAAAAGCGTTGTTCAGATCCCTTATTTTACCGGCAAAATCTTCAGGTTTTAGAGCCAGCTATTTATTATGCACACAGGTCACATATTCCATCGAAAGGATTTGCAACCTTTCCAACAGCACGTAATGCATCTGTCGCTATGATCACAATGCAATTAGAACTCTCGCAATGGCGACATTGGTGACACAGCACACGGTAATAGAACCACTGTGAGGTGAGAACAGAACACGAGATGGAAAAACACTGGATTTTGAGAGCACGTCTTGGTGGAAAACCTCGCTTGTGATGTTGTTAAATCTCTCACCTTCTTGTTCGCCTTCTTTCCAGGCTGTTTGAACAGCAGCTCCACCAGCCTGGAGCTCTTCACTACCTCCCCAATGAAGCTGATCACCTGCTGGGTGCCCTCAGAAAGCCTCTCCACCGCATCCAGTCTGCATCCCTGACTCTCCATCTGCTCACCGGCCCTCTCAACGGCCCCGTGCAGATCCCTGCACGCCGCCTGAACCCCGGACCCGCGTCTCCCTCCGTGGCCCTCTTGGTGCATCGATGCCAGGTCCCGACCCATGCCCCTGACGTCCAGGGACAGGCCATCCAGCCGGGTCAAGACGGTCTGCTGCATGCTGAGCAAGCGCTCCATCTGAGAGCTCAGTGAGTCCATTCGGCTCTCCACGCAGCGCAGGGCGGCATCGGGAGTGGAGGAGGGCGACGGTGAAGAGGCCTGGGACTTGTCCGATCCATTAAGTGAGAGCTTCCTTCCGCCAGTCTTCTGGCCATGAAGAGGATTTCGGTCATAGACTTTGGCTAAAGAGTTGACAAGGCTGGAGCTCATGACTGATATGAAGCAGGCCTCCTCACACACACACAAAAAAACAGTTTCACTCACTAATCAAGTCCGTTCGCTTTCACGCAGGCTCGATGGAAACGGCAACAAAAAACATAATACCGGGACAAAGCTACAGGCAGAAGAAAGTGGAGGGAGAACAGAGCTCTCTCCCTCAACACTGCACCACTGAGTTGAGTTTTAAGAATAGCAAATGGCTGTTATCCAAAATAAAGCGCTGCCCCCCGCGGACGTCAGGGACTGTAAGTGGCCAGTGATAAGAGGTCAGGGCTATGGTGTGCAGTTGGAGATTGATGTGGGTTATGGGGAGATGCTGGAGAGGATCGCTATGTGACATTTGAGACACTTCAAAAGCCCTTCAGGCAGGTGTCAGAATCCTGAGAATCTGGGACTGTAATATGACGCCATAAAAAAGTAAGACAAATAAAATGAACAGCCAATAGTAATAAAAAAAAGAACAGAAGAGCCCTTGATCTCATGGTTAAGGTGCTAAGTTTCAGCAGATGTAGTTGAAATAGTACGCAGTATATTGCGCAAAAGAACATGAATCTTATTTCTAGATTCTATATGGGAGTTCATGCTTTTCACATTGTTCCATAATAAGAGGTGCGAGGCCCCAAAAAACGTTATTAACTACTTGAACGTTGTTTAAAGATGCAAGCATTGTGGGTATTTCTGAACCTCCTCAAATGCCACGCAGTTCCCATAACTGATGTGTTGGGGTGCCAGCAGAACATTGCATAATTGCCACAAAAGTCCCAAGTTCAATAACTTATTAATGCTGGGAAAATGCATTCTAGTAATTCTTCTTAGGATACTTTTCATGCACAAATGTAATCTGTATTCTTGCTACCAAGTTACCAAATCAATTGAAACGTCTTTTTCTCCTTTATTTGACAAAGAACAGTGTAGAAATGGGGTGAGAAAGAAAGAGAGATGCATGGCACTTAACCAAGGTAACGAGGTTGGAATCAAACCTCGGGCGTTTGCAATTCGGCTATCAAGGCGCCACATGTTGTATTTGAATACAAATAACGTTTTGTGGAAAGAAGAAAAGGGGGCTCAATTCATCCTCTCAATTAAAAGACATTTTTGCAAAGAGGAAAAGGTTTTATTTGAAGTTGGTTTTAGTTGCAGTCGATATGAGCCTGCCACTCCCAATATAGTCTGTGCAATGTGAGGGACGAGACACCTAAGAACTGTTGATACAGAGAGGGTGGAGCAAACTGACTCGCACATGTTGCTAAGAATTAACAGGGACAAACTGACACAAATACACATGGACACTGACGTTCATGTATGAACAGACACGTTGGCTCTTATTGAGACGTGTCTGACTGTGTGCATCGGCCTCAAGTTTGTCCAAGTCTCAGTGCACTGGTATCTGGAGTGGGCAGGAGTGACAAAGCGCCAGCGCTCATATACTGGCACCCATCTGTCAGCACAGGAAAAATCTGACCTCTACCCCGTCCTCCTCGCTGTTCCAAATAACACTATCCCTGTTTCCTATTTACCAGCTAAGGTGAGAATGAAAGAGGACACTGTGCACAGAGAGTACAGTGCACAGGTGTGGAAACACACTGATTGGACAAAGGAGATCACTGATCAGGAAGAGCTTTCACACCAACCTGGTTTGAAGACATTAACACAATGTCTTTGCTTTTCAGAGCTTGACATATATATTCTGTACACATGACATCTATTGCATCTGTCCATCCGGGGAGAGGGATCCTCCTCTGTTGCTCTCCTGAAGGTTTCTTCCCAGTTTTTCCTGATCCGATGTGAGGTCCTGGGACAGGGATGTCGTATGTGTACATTAAAGCCCTCTGAGGCAAATTTGTAATTTGTGATATTGGGCTCTACAAAATAAACGGAATTGAATTGAAATATACTGTAGCTGTGCAATTCCTAGATACTGCAGCTATCCAGGGATTTAAAGGGCCACTTAGCCTAAACATTAGCCTTTTAAAATATATAATTGCATAAATACATAATTCAAGCCTTTGTGATCCAATTGACTAAAAACTACTTTTAATTCCAGCCAGACAACTGAATCTCTCTTTAGGACAAAGAGAGAACTGTCTCACATGGAGGTGCGTGTTAGAAGTACAACATATAGTTTTTTGCACTTTTTGAAGACTAAATAGATGCCACAGGCCTCCAATGTATTTAAGCACTACCTGGACTAAATAAGCTTGTGATTGTTTCCTGAGTGAGAACTGCCCCTTTTATCCCTCTGCAAACCTATCCATAGAATAATAATTGAAAAATATACATTTATAATTGGCTGAATTTACTGCAGGTAACCTTAGCAACAGTAGTGCAGCTTCATGCTACATCACCAGTTTTAACATTGACATTGACCACTTGGGGGTGTTGAACTAGCTATAAACAAAAAATAGTATCACATTTTAAAATGTGCATTCATTAGCCCGATTGGTCCAATAATCACTCGTTTGTGTCTTACTCTAAATGCTCCGATATGTTTGTCTCTAACTTTGTTTGTTGTTTGCTATGTTGTTCACATTACATCATTGGATCCATTGTTAACATTACATATTGACTAAAGCAGCTTTAAAACCTTATTTTATCCCTGTGCCGAGGGGCGGTATAAAGTCATAATGCACTCATGGGTGTGCCATATTGATAACAATGAACTCAGTGAGGGAACCGTCATTCCCTGTTGTCAATATTTGCTTTAGCCTCATCTGTTTTTTTCATATATCGGTCTCGCCACAAAAAGTTTTGAAAACGTGACAGAAGGCTGAGACAACCTTTTGAGACCCAAGTCCACCTATAATGGGGGCTAAACTTGAAGTGCCTGTGTTCACATAGTGTTCATAAAGATGTACATTTTATGAATCAGTAACAAATATTTTAAAGCAATAGGAAAGCCTGGGCTAAAACACAAAGTAATCAATTCCTACAAGCTCCAAACACACAACTCAACAACCAACACCAAACAAAACCAAATATATAGATGAAAAGGACAGAATTAGTTCAGAAATTATGAAACTTGTGCCATGTTAGAATAAGCCATTTCCACTAGCTTCATGCTACAACGGTGAATACCGGCGTAAACCTCACAACCTACGGATTCAACCGTTACCTTCCAATCTCTTCTCAGACAAAGGGAAGTTAGGTTGGTTTTGGTCTCAGCTGATCTTGTACTAGCATCACCAGATTTTGAGTCTTGATGATTTTGTGTGGCGAAAAAGGGCTGTCAATCTCATTTGGAACGCTGTAGAAAGCTCCCATAGGCTCTAGCGATTAAAAGAAGGTCTCTTAGACTGAAATCAGGTTTTGCTTGGCGAAGATAGGACAGAAAGTTATGGAAAGTTATGGAAAATTATGGGAAATGTTTGATTTGAGGGCACAGAAGCATCATTTGGGTTTATTTAGTGTATGTGACTGCTATAACAACATTAGTGATATAAAAGTGAAATAAATAGTGTGTTACATGAGAAAATGGAAATGTCACACACAAATCCAAAACGCACGATTTGGAGAAGTCTGCACTAAAAACATTTGTAAAAATGTTCTACTTCCTTTGATAAAAGTCAATCTTTGCAGAGAGACTGTTAACATATTGTGCTATGTCATGGCAGAGTAAAAGCTGGCAAATGCGTCATTTGAAAGAGATACTCATCCTGGAAGTTTTTTCTTTCTTCAAATTCTCTTTTTCTTTCTTTTTTTCTGTGTTTAGCCTTCCATAACTATAAAAACAATAACACGTGTACCGCCATATACGTTTCTTAACTAATCTCACACGTTTTCTCTTCATTCTAACACCAACATTATTCAAATAGCCCTTGTGGTTGAGGAAATAAACTGGTTTTAGTATGGGTATGCAAACCTTTGCAAATTTTTGTGGGGAAAAAAAAAGGGCTGGGCTTAAAAGAGGCAGATTTTTGCACGAGACAGCAAAATAGGCGCTTCGAAGAGCGGTGGGTAAGAAGAGCAGGGTGATGGTTGATTGGTCTGGTCTTGGGGGCAGTAGGAGGTTTAACTGTACCCCCGTTGGACAATCTCTGAAAAGGTTACATGGTAAGATGAGAGCCAGCGTGGTATAGGAGCACTGTTTAGGAATGAGAGTGACGCGGCCACTCTCACCACACATATAGAGTTACTCAGCAGAAAGACACAGACAATACTTAATGCTTATTCTTGTGCCACAGGCGGTCCAGTAATCCCGGGTTGCTGCAGTGCAACCGACTGGACAACAGGAATGCAGCAAGCTTTAGCTCAGAGCCGCCATAATAAACTGTAGACAAACGCGTGCCTCACTATACTGTAGTTTGGCAAGCAAAAGCTGAAGTGAAGGCAGAAGTGGAAAGCAAGCACATTTACTTGTGTTAAGGACAGTTAAGGGTCAGAGGTGTAAAGTGTGAGAGGGGCAATGGCTCCTTCCTTCCCTCCTACTTCGACGCCCAACTCGGCCGTTTTGATCTCAACGACACACCTGTGTAGTCAGATATAGTTTCTGCATCTTAAAGCGTCAATAATCTGGTAGAGTACACAAAACCGCCTCTGTGGTAGTTCATTTGAACCTTAACGACACACACACACACACACACACACACACATACACACACTCGCTCATTCACTCACAAGGTGAAAATAAAACGAGTGCTGGAAAGTATCCACATAACACGCAGTCGATTCCAACCTTACTTATGTACGTTCATTCACAGAGTCAGTGATTATTTTTATTATCTACCAAATATCATCTTTTGGGGAGCTGCATACTATGATGGGTGTACTTAAAAGACCAGACATTGTGGGCAACCTGACAACAGCTCAGAGACTGCTCTCTGATCACTGGAATGCTCCAGGGCCTTGGTCCAGCTCTGGGGTCCCTGAATCATCCAGGCCCGCCCCCCCCCCCCCCCCCCCCCCCGTCCCAAATGGCATCCCATCATCATGACTCACCCACGCAGCATTACTGAGATCAAACATAATTGCATTCGAATGGCTGCATTCAAAGGGCCCTTGACTACTTGTAAAGCCTGTCGTTCTCCAGGCTCACAAAGTGCCAAATACTCATTGGTAACGGTGGGAGTGGCGATGCGCTTTAAAAAGTGATTGTATATTCTTTGTTATATGTCAGCAGTTGTATCATAGTTATATTATATATAAGCAATATCCTTTTCCAAACACAGGTGAAACTAATGTCGTCAACAGCGTGTCACTCAGTGTCCCAGTCAGCCGTGACAGTGACATGCACGATACCAACGGAACGAGGTCAACTGAATGAAATGCAGGAACCCATTAATCCAGGAGGCCCATTAAACCCGCGCAACGACAAGCCAGAATGTGTGCTGGAAAAAAAAGGTCCATCATGCAATGTTCGGTATCTATAGGCTGCTCCTGACGTCTGTCCAAATATTCAACAGCCATGTTGTTATAGCTGCACTATGACACGAAATGGAAATGTTCAACATGTCTTGTTCAGGTCACGTTCAGGCCAGGTCACGGTTTTTTAACTGCGCTTGACATTGCAGTATGCAATATTATTAATAGGAATCACTGGAAGGGGTTGTTGGTGAAGGGTTGAGGAGGTTATTTCAAATGTATTTAAAATAATTCCTTTGTGCTTGATGATGAATGTCTGGTGCGTACGTGATAATGGAAAGGAGGCTACGCAGTATCTCTGTAGCTCCACCTGTTGCTTTTCTATCTGACACATTTCCTTGTGTCACCACTGGCTGATGACAGTCTGTACTTTCACAGTGTACGCCGCGGCGATAACATTGGTCTAGCTGCCTCTCTCTCCTTGGACGGACACAAACAAATTCCTCTCATGGACGTCAGCAACATGTTTGTGTATAGGCTGTGTGTGTTTGTGCTGGTGTTGCTTATGTTGCATAAGCAACACAAATATGCGCACAGACTCTAAATACATACAATCCACTTCCCTCGGTTATCGTGAGTTTGCTGCTCGCTGTCAGCCTTATATAACATGAAGACGACGCGGGCGTGGCGGGCCCGGTGTTTGAAAGGGGAATCCAGCTAAATGGTGACCTCTGACCTCGTGGAATGACTGTCAATCCGACCGCCTCCAAACACACGCAAGCACATACACACGCAAAAATCAGCAGGGCTTAGTGGAGAATTTAGGCAGAGGATCTAATGTCTCCCTCAGTCTATCAGTGTCAACACACACTGGCGGTGTAGTTTTGCAACTTGATAAAAATGATATCTAAACATTCACTTCAACAAGGTGAACAGGCCCTGTAAAATATTGATACAAAATGTATGACTTCAATAATTTGGTGGTTCGAGATAGAGTCCTGGAACTAGAGGATCAAGTTCCGGTCTTTGGCAGGACTCTGCCCTGGAGCAAGGCACCTCCCCTTTCAGCCTGTCTGCTAATTCCATTCTTACACCTGCATGTTAACAAGTAAATAATCTCTACATGATGTAAAGACTACACTTATTGAGACACAAATGTAAACATCAATGATATCACATCAGTGCTATAACTTCAAGATATGTCACGTGGTCGCCTTATTGTGCGACTATTTAGTCTTGGAAATCTTCACATGCGGCCCCTTTTTGTTTTATCAGGCCAAAAAACCCCAAAAGACAAATGTTGAGACACATGTGTACATGAACATAAATAAGAGAGTGAAAATCAAATACAATCAGCTAAAGAAGTGAAGAAATTGATCAATTAAACAAATACAAAAATATATTACCGGAATTATTCATTAATGTATTTCACTGTTGTTCTCTGTTTATAATTGACTGTTGTTGTTAATTTAGATGTAAAATAAATTATAATTTGCATTGGAATTTGGTCAATATGTGCAGCATTATTGTTGCATGATAATGAAGTTGCAAAAACCTAAACATCTGGTATGATTCGCAAAAATGTCTGCGGCCATGTACAGTGTTTCTGTTTACATGGAAACATGCAAACTCATCCGCAGGCTTCGTGGTGTTGCAGCTATCAGGAAGGTGCATTTCTGTCTCGCTACCACAGGATGGCAGAAGAGAGCCACCGATCCAGGAGTCCTCTTGTACCAACATGTCGAGGACTACCTGGGGAATTTTGAGAAGCATGTACATGAATGTCACGCCCAGCTATTCTCTGGTTACCTGAACCCTGACCTACCAACACACACACACACACACACACACACACACACACATGTATCCACACAAATCCAGATAGTCAATGTTTGTCATGTAAGTTCCACATGACGACAGATCATAAACACCACCCGGTGTGACTTCATGTGTGTCCTATATGTCCTCCTGCTCTTGGTCACTAGGTTACAGCTGCACTCTCCAAGTATGAAGCCTAGTGCACTGACAGCCACTCGTCACTGGAGTTTCATACCAGAGTGGAGACGGATCACAGATTAAACTCAAGTTATTTATTTGACTTGGTTTCTGAGTCACCGTCTGGTTCAAATAGATGTTCATTGTAGGTCTGAAGAACAAAAGGACCGCAAACAACTTCCTTTGACTATAAAAATAATTGTCTTTACTTGATCTGTTATTTCCTCCAATAACTTGTGTTATGGATACAATTAATGTCAGATAGAGCTGGAGAGACGAAACACTTTTTACATCATGGATCGTCCTTTTCCAATCAGTGACTTGAGGCTGATTATTCCTGACTGTCCAGTTTGATGAGTCATATTATTTCAGTTTAACTTCAAACATTTAGCCTAATACATAAATCCCAGTGTTCGAAAGACACCATAATCATATTGTGGGTTATTTACAGTAATAACTTCACAATAATCACAATTTAAAAAATATACAGCAGCAAATAATTCATAGATATGACAGATGTCGCTTCACATGACTCTCCAGAGCAACTCTCCAGTCTCATTTTATCTAATTTTACCTCAATTTATCTAATTTTATCTCAATTTATCTAATTTTATCTCAATTTATAAAATTTTATCTAGTTTTATCTCAATGTATCTTACCTGTTTTTGAACCTTGCTGCATGTTTTTGGACTTCAGATTTTTGCCTGTTTGAGCTGCCTTTCAAGATTCTCACCTTGTCTGCCTCATGTTTCCACACGCGTTTGTGCCGTTTACATGGTCAGGATATCCCATAACTATAAATCCCATAACTGTATAGGACCCAAATGCAGATTTGGGTCCTATCGGATGTTTCACACTCTCCAGCCGTGTGCATGATTTTTTCCCCTGTGTTGTTTTCGTTTTTGGACATATTCCTATATATATATATATTTACCATGATGCCAAGTGAAAAACTGTTCTCAGAAAGTCTGTAATACTATAGCATCCAGGAGAAGCATGGCTCTTGGCACACATAGGACGTGCATTAACCTTTTCAACATTGGGGAAAGCATTTGGTTTTTACATGTGCATTACATTTAACTGAATACTTCAACTTCTGCAACTCACCAAGGGCGATGACCAGCAAGCACGTGTGTGTGTGTGTGTGTGTGTGTGTGCGTGTGTGTGCGTGTGTGTGCGTGTGTGTGCGTGTGTGCGTGTGTGTGTGTCTGTGTGTGTGTGTGTGTGTGTGTGTGTGTGTGTGTGTAGGCCCCACTATGATGTGTCATCACTGTGCTGGTAATGAGTTATACAAAACAGCTGAAAGTGGACACCAACCAGGAGGCCAGAGGAGTGCAGGCGAAAACAGCACATTGAAGTCCTCATACCAGAGGACTCCGGGGAAGAAACATGGAGCCAGGAGAGCTGAGGATTACAAGTCTAAGTCAAATGTAGGTTCCCATTAAACTAATTGCAAGCCTCCTTTCCTTCAATTAATGCAATGTACAGATCTACATTGTGTGTAACGGATCTATGAGACACATGAAGACACTGTTAAACTGAATAACCGATGATTGAGTCAACATTTTCACAGATAAAAAAAAAAAAAAACATTATACTGTACATATTTATAGTTAGGGCTGGTCACAAAAAAACTGTAAAAATACAGTGGGCTTTGTGTATTTGAAGCAGAAATGATGTCACTATGGGGAAATGGTCCTATACTGAGGAGTAAGATGAGACCTTTGACATTCTCGTAACACACATGAAATATATTTGACAATGTAATACGCAAGAGAATTTTTCATTTCATCAAACGCCAGTAGGTAGTGGGTAAACAAATGTTCAAATATTTACATTAACAACAGTGGGGGAAATGTGACCTTATCCTGAGTGTAATATAAATATATAAAAATGAGTTTGCTATTAGGAATCATTTTTGCACATCAATGATAAACACTTTTGTTTTATGCTTGTAGACAAAAAACACGGGAAAAAAATTCTGGAAATGATGTATGATCTTCCCTTCCCTTACTTAATGTCCTTCCCAAAAAGTTCAGCTTCAGCAGAAAACACTTCAAATGAAAGACTTGAGATACTGTGTGTTTGACACGCTTCAATAAAGATAACACAAATACACATAGTCACTTCTAAATGGCCGCCTTTTGTCTTTTTTAAATTCTTTAATCCAGCACACAAAACTATCCCTTCTCTGTTAGTGTGCTAATTTCGTCTAAGCTCTGCGAGTGTGAGAATCTGGGGCAGGAGAGGCCCTCGTCTATGGGGTCAGATCAGTCATGCTCACGCGCATTAACACAAGCTACAGTACGCTCTGTACACGCCTCACACAAAAGCAACTGTTTGAACCTCTCGTCTTCACTGTGTTTAGTTTGAAGACCAAAAGCTTGTTCACGTCACCATTCCATGCGGAGCTCAACGCATATAAATGACTAAAAAATATAGCTCTGTGTGACTGGTATACGCGCAAAAAGATAAAACATAAACTGACCCACCTATATATAATATTTACTGTGTGATCTGGATGAGGATGATGATTGGTAATGCTACACTGCGCTAGTGACTGTTTAGTAATGTTATGCAAACACTGTTACTTTAAACACACTAAAGTGTGTTTTTACTATCAAGCAAACAACACAGGATATACAGAAGATGAACCCACAGAGGTTCACAGAAACGTTTTATTCACCTTGTCTTCCTGCAGGCTGCCGTACTGAACCTGGAGCTGAAGGAGAACATCCTCCCAGTTTAGCTGAAGATGAGCCCACGTGTCTACATGAATCACACGTGGAAAGAATTGGAGCTTAAAGTGAGGAAAAGTTCATTGAAAGTCAGCCGAGGAACCGGATTGTTTCAGCACCTTGGACAGAGCCCACTTAAACAGGATTAACCTGTTCTGCACCCAGGTTTCAAAACTCTTCAATTCAAAACTTGACTTCAGTCCGATTCGTTTTATATCACCGTTTTATGAACATCAAAACCAACATGACATAACAGCATGTTGACACATGTGGAGTTAACTGTCTAGCGTGCAAGAAACGATAAACTGAGTTATAAATCGCGTGGTAATAAGACCACTGTCGGCAGGGGCATGAAGACTAAGACTCTAATAAAATATTATTACGCTGACACTGACAGACTTTAACTGCTCAAAGCACCACAGCTCTCACGCTTTATGAGGCGTCAATTACTGTCTCCTGCTGTTATTATGTTTACATGACAAACTGGTTTATACTGAACATAGTATGCAAAGCCTAGAGGTCAAAGCTCATGTGAAAGGAGTGCTGTTGAACAGAATGTAGATGTCACTGCTGGTGACGAGTGTGACGCATGTACGCTGAGGTTTTGTTTTCCTCTGGCATGTCACGCTGGCAAAAAGATGGACGCTTCAATATGTTGCATTGGTTTGTTAAAGCAACACGTTCAAGTCACTTCAGCAGCTCATGCCAGCTGATTGGTTTTACTGGCAGTAAACTCCTGAAAAACAGCTGTAGTCCTCTGCTCGACTTGATCCAGGGGAAGATTCTGAAAGACGTTTACATTTCTAGAAACGCAAAACTTCTTCTGAAAGCAGAAACCGGGCCACCTGCATGATAACTGGCTCTTCTTTCCAAAGATATGATGATCAAGTCACCTACTGTATGTGCAAAGTGTCCAGCTCCTGCTGGGCTCCACCTGCCAGAGCGTTGCCACAAAGTGACTGCAGCAAAGAAAATCATAATTTGACTGTGTTATGATTTAGAAATTAGTCAGATTGTGTATACAGCTTCCAATGCTTCCGGTCCGCTCTGCGTCGAAATGTTGTGCGTCGAAATATTCTGCGTCAAAACGTTCTACGTCGAAGCGTTCTGCGTCGAAGCGTTCTGCGTCGAAACGTTCTGCGTCGAAACGTTCTGCGTCGAAGCGTTCTGCGTCGAAGCGTTCTGCGTCGAAGCGTTATGCGTCGAAACGTTCTGCGTGGAAACGTTCCGCGTCGAAGCGTTCTGCGTCGAAGCGTTATGCGTCAAAACGTTCTGCGTCAAAACGTTCTGCGTCGAAACGTTCTACGTCGAAGCGTTCTGCGTCGAAGCGTTATGCGTCAAAACGTTCTGCGTCGAAACGTTCTGCGTCGAAACGTTCTACGTCGAAGCGTTCTGCGTCGAAGCGTTCTGCGTCGAAGCGTTATGCGTCAAAACGTTCTGCGTCGAAACGTTCTGCGTCGAAACGTTCTACGTCGAAACGTTCTACGTCGAAACGTTCTACGTCGAAGCGTTCTGCGTCGAAGCGTTATGCGTCAAAACGTTCTGCGTCAAAACGTTCCGCGTCGAAGCATTCTTCGTCGAAACGTTATGTGTCGAAACGTTATGTGTCGAAACGTTCTGCGTTGAAATGTTCTGCGTCAAACGTTGTGCGTCGCAATGTTGTGCGTCGCAATGTTCTGCGTCGAAATGTTATGCGTCGAAATGTTCTGCGTCAAAATGTTCTGCGTCGAAATATTCTGCGTCGAAACGTTCTGCGTCAAACGTTGTGCGTCACAATGTTCTGCGTCGCAATGTTCTGCGTCGAAATGCATCCTTTACAACCACCAGATTCTTTTAAAATTCAGTGTAATATTTAAAAATACTGAAAGCAAAAACATGCCGATAGTTGTAATGTTAGGAACTCTGGATCAAGATCCAGGGGTCTCTGTGGGCGGGTCGTCCTGTAATCAGAAGACCGGCGGTTTGATTTCCGTCTCCTCCAGTCCACCAATTGGCTTTGCCATCAGCGTGTGAATGTGTGTATGAATGGGTGAATGTTGACTATCGAGTGCAAGGCGCTTTGCGTGATCTTGAGATCAGTCCTAGTCCGCCGTTCCTCGGTCTGTGGCCTGACTTTCTGACAAATTTCTTTTAAATCTGTTACCAGGTTTTTCAGATGTTCTGCTATCTACAGACAAACAAACACGAGTTCTTTGGTGAAGCCAAGCTTTGCTCAGAACTGACAAAATGACGGAAAGAAGAACTATCCAGAATTCCTTTGGCATTGAGGCAGCATTAGTTAAGGGGTGATAATGCAATAACATACATTGCTTAATTTCCCGCGGTACATGCAGGCCTGCAGCATGTCGGGCTCAGCCATAATCCTCAACACGACAGCAGGGCACAATAAACAAGGGGATTGCTTTACATCATGTACGACCACTCTGCTATTCATTCACTGGGAATGAACTTCTGCCGTGTTCCCAAAATTCTCCTGTTCACGTGTCGCACAGGTGCACAGACCTGCTCTTGCTGTTTTACCTGAAAGTCTGCAGACGGCGAGGCCCTTCCCCTCCTCTTGGCGGAGAATAATTTCCACCGCCGGCTCCACAGGAAAGTGGCCATCAGACACACGCTCCCTAATATCCAAATATCTTTATCCCTCAGGACGTTCTCCATGATGGTAAAACCTTCCTCTTCCTGCCCCCGTGCCGTCCGCCTGCACAGGCCGCCCGTCTTTATCTCGGCCTCTCAGCCTCTCGGCCTCTCAGCCTCTCGTCTCAGGTGGCAGGCAACAAGCTTGTTGACATGGGGCGAGACAGCGGGCGTTGATTATGAACTAGTCAGGCTCCTGTATTGAATATTCAGTCCCTTGCTCGGGCAAGAACAGAGAGTCGTTGCTGTCGAGCCACCTGCCCACCGAGCCAACCATTCGCCCGCCACCCGGCTTCTTCCCTGCCTCCCACCCCGGGACCTAAAAGGAGAGAACATGCCGTCTCTGAGCGGCGAAGGAGACAGGTGGTGTCGGGTTCAGGGTGTCGTTGCTTTACGCAGAATCGCATGCTGGCATGTCAATGAGACCCCTGCGGTATCCTTTAACTTCGGACACAGCACTTGACGCATGCATGCGTGCGTGCTCCTGAGTATAACGCCTGCATCCATGTGGTGCAGAGTTGGGTGCGTTAAATAAAATGGACACTCTGGCGAAGATAGAAGTGAAGAGCTACATTCTGATCCTAAAAAGGAAACACTAACCATAAAAACACTGCGGTTCCTCTTTTGTGCCACCAATAGACAAAGACATGCAGAGCCTCTCCATTGGTGCTGTCAGCTATCTGTCTGGAAAGTAGCTGGTGATTTATGCCGGATAGTGGAATGAAGCAGGCAGTCAAGCAGATCAGATCCCTCCCCGTGCCCTTAACAGTATGACTTATGACGCTGGTGCCTTTACGCATCTCTTAAAGGGAAGGTGAGACACATGTTGTGTCCTTCGAAGGGATTTGGGTTGGTTGACAACCTCAGGAAATCAGAGAGAAATATGAACACCCCTGTTTTTGCTTGAATTTCAGAATATGCAAAAAAAAAACTGAAAGTTACTGTCAAAATGGTGCTAATTGCTGTTGGTCGATGGCATTTTAATCTCGAAACTTTACCGAGTAATTCTATAAAAAACTTTTTCTTTTACTTCAGGCAGACATTACATTTTTAGGAGATGGTCAGAAAATGTCCTCAAAGAAATTCCCCATTCTGCAGCAGCAGGACAAAAACAAGCTTGGTTTAACGGGCAGCAACAGGTGGGGAGGGGGGGGGGGGGGGGGGGGGGAGGGGCAGGACCCACCGGGAGAGGGCAAATATTCTCAGGAGGGAATCTGAGGAGAACCCCAGGGATCAGGGCCAGAGTGACAGCGTTTCTTAATGAAACTGGTGGCTGACCCGCATGTTTGTGATGTGTGGTGTGTGTAGAAAGGGACGAGAAGGTCAGGTGGTGGAGCAACGAGTCAACTGAGGTCAGAGTTCCGAGATAGAGAGGAAAGTGTGAGAATTTATTCGCTTGGCTCTGTGATAGGCTGAGGATCTCCAATTACCCACGGTGCCTCCCATGTAACCGGGAACGTTTCCCTCAGCGCCCCCTGGTGGTCACTTCAAAAGCACCAGCGGTATACGTATATACTACGCTAGTTCACAGGTTTTCATGCAATGACTATGTTAATGACTTGTCCAAATATAATTTTTGGAAATAGCAGCTATCCAACAACGAGTAAAACTAAATATACCACCTGGCAACCAGCACACAAGACAAATGGGCAAAAACACATTTACCATTTACCTTGAATCCCTGTGTATGTATATTAACCGCAAAAACACATTTTTGCCTAATGGACATGTTTAGGCTCATATCTTCCTCAATAATCACTAGCAGCTGTTTGAATCCATACATCCATGTGACCTGATGTGAACTGAGTTGATTGGCAGCTATAATGTCATATCGTTATGTCAGCTTCAGTGTCAAGGACTATTACCTTTCTAAAAAATATGTTCATGTAAGTCACATTTACTGAATGTTAAGTACACGGTTAAGTACTGGTACCTGCAACTGTTTAGGCACTTAACTATATATATTTTGAAAAATTAATCCTAATAGTTTAACCTCACCTCACCTTTTATGTAGTTCATTGGAACCGACCTGCTGACATCACATCCGTGATTTAAATCAACATTGAACATCATTTGTATTCATTCTCCCAAATGAGCAAAGCAAGGCGGCCCAGGCAACGAGATCTGTGTGCGTTGAGCAAGCGCCAAACCGTCATGTGAGTCTGTGGTTTGCTGTGTGTGTGTGTGTGTTCTGTGGGAAGGTTCAAACAGACTCCAAGACATTAAAAGAGCTGCAGCTCCCTCTAGTGAGCTGGTTGGAGTCCACCTGTCGGGGGGCCATGATGTGCCTGCAAACAGGTGCAGAGAACCAGAATAGTTTGCTGTGGTTTATTTCAGTTCCCGTCTTCTTCCCCTTTGCACAGACTGCTGATTGTGGCTCTGGTTGAACACATGGCAGCGTTGCCATCAGGGGGCACAATATTGTCATTCTCATGTAATGTAACTCCCATAAATACCAGATGTACGACATCAAAAATAAAGACCACCCAAGTCAATTGCTCATTAATTGATTTAGGGAATCACACTAGAGGTTTTTCTGTTTGAGACCATTTCTTTTTCTGCCCCACTTGAAGGCTTGTTACCTGCTGGTTTCCTCCCTCCAGCTCCACATGTTTGAGCTCCCAGAAGCAGCGCATGGTCTCCACCTTCTCCAGGTGTCGGTAGAAGGCCAGACGGCCCAGACGGAGGCTGTTGCTGCGGTTGCGGATGGCCTTCAGCCCCTCCATCTTTTCAACGATGGGGGACATGGGTATCGGGGGCGGTACGGCAGATGACGGGAGTTTGACATTCGTCTTGCCAGAAACAGACTCATTACACAGAGTGTTGTCTGACCTGAAATTACAACAAGCCGTTTATTAACGTCTACCCTCTAAAATATATCATTACATTCACCATTAATCCATCAACACAACAGCTCTTCAATATGTACACTCGTTTTTTCTATATCTCTGACAAAACAAAACATACATAAATGTAGACGGTGCCAATTTGTAAATGTGATGCTTTTCTGGTTCAAATCTTTGTGAATAAAAATAAATATTTGGGTTTTGAATCATTTAACAGGCAAAACAAGCTATTTGAAGGCATCACATTGGGTTTCTGGGAAATCTTGATGGGCCGCTAAAAACATTTTATTCTCACAATTTCAGCTGAAACTGATTTATGCAAATATTCGAAACATGACTTACTTCCAGCCACTTAATATATTTGTGTTTTGTACCGTTGCTTGGACCAAAGAAGCAATTTGAAGACCTTAAACTTTCGGAAACTGATTCATATTTGTCACTATTTTCTGGTATATCATAAATAGAGGAATAATCTGCTGAGTAATTGATAAAAAAAAATGCAAGTAATCTTTGATTAGAGCCCTATTTAATAAAGACAGTTAAGAAACATTTATCTATAGATAAACTAACTAGATAGGGGTGATTTTGCGCACAGTGAATTACCCGAAAAAAACTATGTACTGCATCATATTGATGCAAAAAGCTCCTGTGAATCTGACAGGATTGCCATAAAGCAGTCCTGTTCATAGTTTTCAACATTGCTTTCACTTGCCTAATGTGAAATAAAAAAATATCCCTTGCCTAATTTAATTGCCCAACTCTAATCTGCGCTGTTGTTGCAGCGTACACCATATGCTTGGACCCAGCCCACCAGGCCGCAGTCTCTCTGACCCAAGTGGGATGACTGATGATGTGGTGGAGAAATCCAGCCTGACGCCTGCTGGCGACAGCTGGCTTTCTGCTTCTTTCTACCTGTTGAGCCTCTGGGGGAGTCATGGAAGATCACTGGGGATATTTATACCTCCTGCCTTTTGCTTGACAATTACAGAGGTCAGAGAAGAGGGGCTGTAGTTTCAGCACAGTTTATTTACTTTTATTAATTTACTTTCCCACGGTTAGGGGAATGGGTTTGGGATGCATGTGCACCAACTGTGCTGATCCATGTTCATTAATAGGTGCATGGCTCCATGAACAAGGTGATTCTAATTTGTGCGTTCAGGAGGAGGTATTTTCATAATAGGGGAATTCTAGAACTTATGTAAAAACAATGGCAAATGAAGTGACCAGACTTCACTACATTATACAGGTAGTTACTTAGTAACTTCACTACATGCTAAATAAGTAGCCTCATTTTTTTTTTATATATATATATATATATATATATATATATATATATATAGTTTGAATATTAAGAAATGTAAAATGTCAATTTTTCAGAGACATTGAAAAGTGCATTCTTGCTTTAACATGATGCCAATGTATCGTAAAGGAATGTTCTCAACTTGTTCTGCTGTAACAATATTTCAGTTTTTCTGAATGCACAAACATGTCCCAAATATTTCACTATGATACATGTTTCAGGCACATGTTTATTATGACTATATTTATGTACATTTTAAATGGTAATACATGTGATCTTTAATTTGTTTAAGAATACATTTGAATGTAGGTGTTTAATTTGTAGTATTTTTTACATAAAATATATATATATATATACATATATATATATATTACTGCTTTCCTCTACCACTCACTGTAGGACACAACAGGTGTCCAGCATGACCATCACTCGGCCTCTTCTTTTAAATTAAAATATAGCGTTTTGAGGAAGGTCTTTCAAGAACTTATGCCTGCTGTGACGGTGCCAGCAGGTGAGATTGATCACAGCCCCGGAGGCCCGATGCTCCTGAGAGACCCCGTGACCCCTAGGTCACTCACTTTAAAGGGCTTTATTTTGGGTGGAGGCAGGAGGCAGGAGGCATCACGCGGCTCGTTGCCGGACAGGAATTAAAGCTGAATAAATTGCTTTCCATTGCGCTCGCGTTGACTCATTGCAGTTGTTGCTTTCACGAACCCCGCCACATTAAGGTATTGTCGATGGTATGCGGCTGGGTATTATGTGTTCATGCGCGCCAGTAGCAAGAGCGTCACTGCTGATGCTGTATTTTGTGTATGTTTGCTTTGCTTGGCGGCCCTCTGTAATCCCCCCTCTATAAAACGGCAGGGGGTTCCTATCCGTCTTCTTCATCATAATCCCTTCATGTAACTGATAGGAAGCCCAGCATGAGTCTCATACCTCTTAAAGTAGCAATGAATCATGGAAGCCCCAGAAGACTGAGTAAGTGCTCGAGTGTATGTTTAGATGAGTAAAAAGCGGGAGAAGAAAAAAGACGTGGGAGGGGGGGGGAATCATCATCATTCAAATCCAACCAAATGTGCCACGAGAGCAAAGTGATGAGAGAAAGAAAACATTGCTGTGAAAACCTGCCCACAGAATGAAATATTCCAACATCTATTCATGCTGGTTGTCGCTGGGGGATTCAAACCTGCTGATTATGTCTCATCGGAGGGGACAGCGTCACTATGTTTTTGGTAAATTATTGCTCCATGTTCGGGACTGTGGCCAGATGCTGTATCAAAGTCGGTACATTCAATTCAGTTTATTTTGTATAGCCCAAAATGACAAATTTGCCTCAGAGGGCTTTACAATCTGTACACATACAACATCCCTGTCCCAGGACCTCACATCGGATCAGGAAAAACTCCCCAAAAATACCCTTTCACAGGGAAAAAAGGGAAGAAACCTTCAGGAGAGCAACAGAGGAGGATCCCTCTCCCCGGATGGACAGACACAACAGATGTCATAGATGTCATAGATGCATAGCTGTGGCATAGCTGTTGTAACAGGCTGATTGTACAAGCTGGGGACAAAGGAGGCCGTTAAAAAGAGAGAGGCACTTTGAAAGACAGAAGCAACAGGTGACAATTCCTACAAAAGGGATCCTAGTTAAAGCAAAACCTTTTAGCGATTCCAATGTTTGGGAAATACTCGTACTTCCTGTATTTGGTAACAAAACGCAAATAAGTTTCATATTTATTTATCTATTCTTAGTATTTATTTTTATCTGGCACAGCAGTGGGCCTCCCAGCCTGGCCTGGTGTAGAATAACAAGCCAGACTTGAATATTGCACAATGCCTCAGGGTGCGCTAGTTCCGCCCAGTCAACATTTCATGTAGCATATTCTGAAATGTAAATCTAGAAATCGCCTCTGCTTCTGCTCTATCCGCTTCTAGGTAAACAGTTGTTGCAGTCGCTCTCAGCTGAGATAACCTTCCTTGGCGAGGGCGGACACAAAGTCCGCTGTGTGCATTGTTTTGCTCGTGTTGTGTTCATGTGCGCACGCCTCCATATAAATACTTAAAATATGGCCCAACTCTGGTCGGGATTGGTTGTTAAATGTGAGCATGGTACAGAATCAGCAGGGCAGATTAGGGGTCTTTTTTAGGTATCAGGCCAGGGCGCAGAGTGGGAGGAGCGGCCTTGAGTGGTAGGTCTTCACCCCAGGGTGCTATCTCTCTCTCAGGGGCCTCTGTTGTCCTGGTTTAGCAGTTGCATGGAAACAGCCATCAGAGCCTTTAAACCATAGGAATGTGGGGGAGGTGTCTCTGAGTGTGTATGTGTGTGTGTGTGTGTGTGTGTGTGTGCACGTGCATGGAGAAGAGAATAGAATGGCACAGAGCATCATCATCCAACCCACTGCGTCTTTGGTCTCGACTCAGTCAAAAGAAGCAAAACTCTTAGTTCAAATCTAGTAAGCAAAAGTCAGTGAATTACAGTAAATGTGTGCGAGTGCAAAAGACTTCCAAGGAGGCCTCGAGTGTAGATCTCCAACTGCTCAACTGCAACCTCGTTCACCAGAATGTAGGAATTGACTGAACATATTTCCCAGTCCGCACTCCTTCATCAGTTCATACTCAAGTGACCGCAGCCCCTTCTTTAATTAATCGTCATCCGACTAAACGCGTTGACGCCGACGCGACGATATCAAGTGATCAACAGGTTTATTTTTCCCCGTCCAAACTCGACATTCCCTCTGTTCCAGCTTGCCAGCTCTCTTTCAGCGCGGTCGTGATCAAAGTGTCACTGCCACAGCTCTCTGGAGGGTCCAATGCACATAGTTGGACTGAGGATTTCCTCTTAGGACGCGGCTAAAATGCCAAGGAACCCAGACGACCTTGAAAATCTGCTGTAAGTGCCATATACACAATACGCAAAATAAACAAATACACATAGTATATATATGAGTACAGTAACTTACTCCAGGCTTCTCAGAAAATACACAAACACACAACTTTCACACACACACACACGCTGTACAGTGTGTACAGATCTACACACTCATTTGTGTCCTAACGGACGTATTTGGTGCCAGCAGCCCTTCCAATGCGTCACACTGACAACAACTCGGCAACGTCTGCAGAACTGTGTAACTGTAGAGCTTCCACTCAATGTACCTTTCCATTTGGCCAAGAACAAAGCGGAGCCCTTCATTTGCACACAAATCATGTAACAACCAGTAAAATAAAGTGAAATAGATTATTTTCTCACTTATATAATATAGATTCTTGTTCTCGCCCAGTTTGTTGAGCTATTGCATATGGATCTAATAACACAACCCGCAAAGTGTGATTATAGCTGCAATTTACCAGGTTTGTTTCCGGCCTTTGTTGCATGACATAACCCCCCCACACCTCTTTCTTTTTACCCTATTTCTTTGCTGTTCTCTGTCAAATAAACACACACACACACACACACCAAAATAATTGATTTTTTCTATTTTCTTCCACCTCATATATATTTAAAATATTTTTTTAGCATTCATTTGAAAAAGATATTTGTACTAATATTTTTTCGAGCCGAGCCCATAGGGTAAATGTGCGCCAGTATGGTAACTTGAAAAGAGGCACTTTGCACTGTGCGTAACTGATAGCGCAGGAAGAGAAGGTGTTAGAATTCAAAACATGGTCATTATCCAAGTATAAGACTGCTTTGCATTTCTGAGGATAGTCGGTGTAGGCAGGTCCAAAATATCTATTTCAATTAGGCACAGTGAAAATATTGATCAAATAGTTGCAACACAAGACTCACCCTTGGTAGTTGTGCACATTCGTAATCACCAAAATCTTCTTCTCCTTCCCTCCCATGTCTCTCATGGGTGTGATGCAGTCAGACTCTCCAGGTTCCCTCTCTTCCTCCACCGGTTTGTGTTATAGGTCCTGGCCCTGGATGCTCTCTTCACACTATTGATCCAGTGTGACAGACAGACAGCCGGATCAAGAGACACAGCTCATTGGGAATCTCTGGCTGCTTGTGGCTCTCTGCGGTGGGAGCCACAGACGCCCCGGGATAAGCACCAGAGGGGGCGGGCGAGGGAAAGAGAGGGTGTATGCGAGGAGGAGGAGGGGGAGGAGGAGGAGGAGGAGGGGGGGGTTCCGCTCTGCGACCTAGGGACCGCAGCAGGGATCGAGCGGAGGAAGTGTTCCAGGGAATGTGGCTCGTTATGATGGAACGAGTGGCATGTGTCTCTGTAGGGATGATATACACAGAGAGGAAGAGAGATACAGCGTGGGGGGGAGCACAGATACAGAGTCTGGTTTTAAAGGAGTATCCTCCTTCTTTGTGGTACTGTTTGTTTAAACCGTCCGGCAACTGATTATTTGGCCACTTGAAAGCAGTGGAAACGAGCTGCGAACGCAACATTATCAGCAAGTTATGAACGCAGCGATGGCATGGAGTGACATGAGCATTCATTTCAGCCAAATAATTCAATTCAATTCAATTCAGTTTATTTTGTATAGCCCAATATCACAAATTACAAATTTGCCTCACAATCTGTACACATACGACATCCCTGTCCCAGGACCTCACATCGGATCAGGAAAAACTCCCCAAAAATAACCTTTCACAGGGAAAAAAGGGAAGAAACCTTCAGGAGAGCAACAGAGGAGGATCCCTCTCCCCGGATGGACAGATGCAATAGATGTCATGTGTACAGAATGAACAGTATTACAGAGTTACATAAACACATTACATGAATATCACAATGTATGAATGGACCTCCACAATCCATGAAACAGAAGGAGGTAGAGAGGGAGGGGGGCGGGGCGCATCAGCAGGGCCAAGGCAGGAGGCCGGCTCACCAGGCAGGAGGCATCAGACACAGCCAGGTCCAATGGACCCTATGAGATGTGAAGTCACAAAGACTCCGGGGAGGAAGCAGAGTTAATAAGGTGCAATGGAGAGATGTAAATTCATCCATAAGGAGAGAGAGAAGAGGATATAGGTGCTCAGTGTATCCTAAAACATCCCCCAGCAGCCTATAAGCCTATAGCAGCACATCTAGGGGCTTGACCAGGGCAAACCTGATTCAGCCCTAACTATAAGCACTATTAAAGAGGAAAGTCTTAAGTCTACTCTTAAATACTCTTTAGCTCTGTTGTTGGTCTAAATATTTGTCTCTTTGGCTGCAAATGACTACTAACTACACTGAGAGGTTGGAGGGAACCAAAACAGTTAAGTTGTAGGCCGGAAAATAGATACAATGAGTTAAAAGACTCATCGGTCGGGTGATGATTATCAGTGGGTTCAACAACTATGACATGCACATAGGAATTTGAGCCGTTGTTGATAAAAAAAATATCTCAATTATAGCAGCTTTAATCTGTTTAACTAGATCGGAGTGGCAAGCATTGAAAATGAGTTTAGACTATAAATGCTATGATATATGACATCCGTCTACTCAGTCAATATTCTCTCCTCATGTATCTGTCCCTACAAAATAAATATAAATAAATAAAATAAGAGGAAATAAACACATGAAACCAATTCCCATCATTTAGAAAAAGTAAGAGTGCCTCGTGTACGTGTGCGGAAATAACATCATACATAGTTCAACCGAAGTCTCATTGAAATATTCTACTCATTTACTGGATTAGTACAGCTGATGCCAAACTTCCCCCGACACGAAACAGCATAGTGGAATGAAACACGAGTTCCTCCGATGCACCGGCCTTTCCCGGGATTGCCTCATTATCGTCTGCTGTGTTTATCACCATCATATGTCGTTGTCCTGACCTTCCCATTAGTGGACTCAGTCGTTAGCCGTCGGTCCTGACACAGAATCCTCGCTGGCCCCTCTGTCGCCTTCCTGTCCTCTCTCTGTGCTAATTGGTGATGCCGGGGCCCGAGGCTGTCGGGGGTTTAACTGAGCTTTACGTCGGTGCAAAAGTGTCGACCCGGGCCAAATGTTTGTATTCCTATATTTAGCTCGCACTCAATTAGATTACGGTGCGACAATTAGTAACGTTAGGCACAGGAAACATGGCAACACGGAGTATTGTGTGTACGTCAACAAATAATGCCAACGCGACGGGTTGCAGCAACGGGAACACTCAAAGCCACAGCTTCCATGAACAGCTCCATATTTTCATCGTGAGATAAGATAAAGTGTGCCAGACTCTCTGCTGCTCAGACCTGTGAAGCAATACGCTGTGTAATGAAGGGAAGTCTTTATCTGGACATAATATTTATTTTAAACTAGTAAATTAGAACGTAGTTAAACAGACAGCTGCTGGCTGACCTGAGCACCACCACCTGCCACCTGCCTTCACCTCCCATAGTCTGGTTTAAACTGGGTCGTTCAAGAACCAGCATGCCTGCTTTTACCACCACGGACACCAGACATCTGTTATTCATTTATACCGTGACATACCAAAAGACCATGAACTAAAATAATTGGGAAGAGGACAATCTCCCTTTTAATAAAGTTAAATATATATGAAGTGGGGTCAATTGAGATGAAAACTAGGTTTATACCATTTGTGGAATGACACCTATCTCTCAGTTGCTCTGAAATTAAAGATAGTTGGTCATCATTGCGGAAATATTTTAAAAACTAAAAATGAAAACTGACTAAAGTAAACCTCATAAAACAAACAAATCCTGCGACCACACACTGTACGAGCCACGTAACACAGTTATTCCAGGCAGGAAGTCGTGAAGCTTGATTTTAAGAGCTGCCTTTACTGCTAGGTATTTCTAGGGTACACGCTGCGTAAACCGTCTGGCATGGCGCCCGCAGAGTGTTTAAGACGTATCGGGATTCCTGCGAGGGTTGCATCAAGTGTATTTCCTGCACGTGAGCTGCAAAGCAAAAGACGCCGACTTTGGAGGCTGCCGTGGGTTTCCAGGGAATCTCAATCAGGAAGCCACATTCCTCGGTGATCCCCGAGAAGGTCACAGCTGTGTGCGGCATCAGAGGCTTTTTTCCTCGGCCGAGCAAATCGAGGCCACCGCTGTTCGCCTTGATCTGAAGTGCATAAACGGAAGATGGGGATGATCAGTAAAGTACACTGACGTGATCGCAGCACATTTATAGTCCTGCTGCCTGGTTACAGACGCGTAATGAAGGAGTTGCTTCTCCATGTTGAACAAATGTCAATAATGAGGCCTATGTGTGGTACTAGAGTGGTAGAATGATATAATATATGAGGGTGTGCATGATCAGAGCAGCGTATGGTTGGGTGTGGATGCACCATATTTGTTCCCATGCCTTTTGAACCGTTGCCAATCACATGCCTGAGGTTTTCTGTATCTAAATCTGCTTTTCCAATGTGCCCCTGCTTTCACGCTGCGCAGAGCATGTGTTCAAATCAGATACGGTTTCCAAGATGTACTTATTTGGAATATACCTTTTTATAGCAACTTTTGTTTACAGCCAAAGTGACAATCTTAATTATTCTCTCTGCCAGGAGGATCATGTGATCGGTCACACTGCTGAGTACGTCGCCGCCACCGAGCCCCTGCTGCGTGGGCAGACGGCCTCATTTTGTTTTTGGCGACGTTGTGTGACGTGTCTTATACGAGGACTTTGAACTCATCGCCCGCGATCTATTCAATCGCACACTACAGCAGTGGTCGTTGCAGAGGCACCTGGCGAGCATCCGAGTGCACCTTTCTAGCTCTAGCTCTGGCTCCTTACCTCCACCTCGTATCTTTTGGTCTGCATTACTGCTTGTCAGCATCAGCAAATCATAGACACATATACTGCACACATGCGCAAGCGTCCACAGTATTCTTAGACCAATGTGCGCTCTGCCGAATGATCCTCTGTGGGTATTTCCCAGCTGTGGCACCGACTGCTGATGGCACAAGTTCCCATCTTAGGTGCATGTTCTCCAGCAACAACATCAGATGCAGTTCTGTAAAAACAGAGCATGTAATTGCAAGCAGGTTCTTCGGCCGATGCTTAGCTAAATAGCTGGGGAAATCTGAGCAAACAGAAAGAGCTGGTACACGGTGTTCAACTTCGGCTGGTTCACACCGAGCAGCTGAATCCCTCCAGAATCTGGATCAAGTGCGTGACACCTTATTTAATTGCATCTGAGGGGAGCATAACTCTGGGGTCACGCATTAAGCTGAGGTCAGCATTGTGAGCATGCTCCCATCGTAGTGTCTGGTGATATGTCATGAACTAGGGCAACGTGCGCTCACCACGTATTCAGTCAGATATAGACACACCCGCACACATTTTGTCCGTGCAGGTACAGACAGGAAGTTGGAGACTAGTGGAACATCTATCTTTTGCTCTGGAGGTAGTGGAGACCAAAGCTATAAGAGGAGAGTCGATATTGGACTTGCATTCATCATGTAGACACAACACCACTCCAACTCTGTGTTTGATCAATATTAGCCCCAACAACTTTATATGGTGATGATATGTTTGTGGTACGTTAAGCCTCATGGCGGACCAAAACAATTAGTAGTAGTAGATCATTTTTGGAAAAACACACTTAACACACATACTTTCTTTGAGAAATAAACATATATATATATATATATATATATATATATATATATATGTGGGGGAATACGGCGACCATGACTATGTGCAAAGGAGAACAATGAACCTCACTACTTTACACGTAGTTCAATTTGTTTAATTGGTAACACATAAAAGTATGAAAGACCCTTCCTGACTCTTGCTCCTGATTAAACCTACAATCATTTATTTTGTGGGTCACATGCAGGCAGCAGAAACTTGACTATTTAAGTTGATGGTGGTTGATGGTCGATGGGGAACTTGTCAGTAAACAGTTGCTTGTAAAGTTGAGGGCTGGGCACAGTGGCGGCTGGTGGAATTTGTTTTTGGTAGGGCCATCCAATCAATTTCAGCAAACCAGTATGATTCAATGCAAAAAAAGTATCAAACTTGCTTTTCTACTTTGTAATTAAATATGTAATATTTATTCCAACACTGACATAATATGGACATCTAATTCATACAATTCAATATATTAATATATATATATATATATATATATATATATATATATATATATATATATAATATATATACACACAATCTAATATAACATGTTTATAGATTAAGATGCCCCTATGAACCTTGTTAGTGCCGCCATGTCGTTAAAAAAAGCACCTGACGAGAACACACAGCTTTTGGGCCAGACAACTTTGGCCCAAAGCTGAATCAATTTTACCACTCATTTATATATTTAATCAGTAATTTGGTTCTTAGACCCGTCTCTTGTGGGCCAGAACGATTCGGCCCAAGCTGCAGCTGAGACATGCAGACAGGCGGAGAGGACGTGGAGGAAGTACAGGAAGTGCATATATTTTGCGCAGATATCCTATTTTACAAAAATTACTGGCTATATTCCATATTTCCAAAACGAATTTTTTTTACAATTGGTATAATTTATACATATTATTATTATAAGTTGGGTATTTTTTGGCTCAAGGTGGGTGGGGCCAGGCCCCGTGGCCCCACCCACCCCAGCCGCCACTGGCTGGGCAGCTAAAGTAATGAGCTGAGACTGAAACCCACTCATGCGCAGACATGGGGTTCATATCAATCTCATCATTTTACTTTTGAAAAGAAAGCAAATCAGCGCTTCCCCAAAAGATAGAACATCTACTTACATTTAACTACAGTACAAAAAGCAAAGTAAGGCCAGAGTTAGAGACCAGACACACTCTGACTACCGAGTACTGCTTCGGGTTATTTTTGATGTCCCATGAATTGATGTTCAGTACAGGTAAGCTGTTTGACCTTTGGCTTTACACCTACATCCAACATTGTCATGGCACAAACAACTCATCGCATCTGTTTATTCTTTCACCACCTGATACAGACTTCTGTTTTTACGGCTTCGGCTTCCTGTGTCATGGCTGCCGTAACTTAACTGGTAGGATTTTGGGGATTCAGGCTGTTAACTGCTTTCTGGGTCTGGGGCATTAGACTGTCTTTCATGGCCCTGCTGAAGGACAGTTAAGTAAGTTAACAATGATGAGATTTATGAAGGGTAATATTCTCTGTCAACATGCCCTTGTCTCCTGACAAGAGAGAAGTGTGCTACCATCAAAGTATAGGTCAGTTAAAGGTTGTGGACCTTTAACTGACCTATACTTTGATAGTAGCACACTATGGTAGTCCATAATAAGCAAAAAACAACATTGGAACAAATTGTCACTCTGCAACGTTAATACAGAAAGAAAACCCTTTTATGTTTACTGTGTGTTTTTGGATGCATTTAATGAAATGAAATGCTGATTGTCCATTTAAAAAGGATCAACCCACTGCATTACATGCCAAATGCCAATTCACTAGTCATGGGGAGTATACATAGCTTGCAACAGCTTTTCTGCTACTGCTGCATGGGCTGCACATGTCCTTTCCCACAGTGAGGTCTGACATTGCCCTTAACGTCCTCAAGGGTAACCCTGTTTCCATGTTCTGTGTCCCGTCCCGAATGACATGGCTGATGAGTACATGGTCCATCATGAGGCATTCTGATGATAGACCATGTTGACAGGACACAATTCAATTCAGTTTATTTTGTATAGCCCAATATCACAAATTACAAATTTGCCTCAGAGGGCTTTACAATCTGTACACATACGACATCGGATCAGGAAAAACTCCCCAAAAATAACCTTTCACAGGAAAAAAAGGGAAGAAACCTTCAGGAGAGCAACAGAGGAGGATCCCTCTCCCCGGATGGACAGATGCAATAGATGTCATGTATACAGAATGAACAGTATTACAGAGTTACATAAACACATTACATGAATATGACAATGTATTGGAAATACCAGGGAGGGACTGCCCTCTTTCATCTGAGTCCCCCACCCATCCCACAGAGGGGAGTTAGGGGATGACGGGATGGGAGGGATAGTAGTGGTAGTGCCCCAAAAATCTGAAAAACATGTTTGACTTTAATAATAAGATCAGATCATAGGATGAGTGCATTATTTATATTGTCCGTTTGTCCCACCAATATGATTCTCTCCGATTGTCACTTCTACACCTTTCATCCGCGGGCCAACACGTTTCTCTGGCTCCCTCTAGTGGAGGGCAGATGTTAAGTAATCTCTGTCTGCATTTGCATTGATCGCCTTTGTTCATTTTTCACTCTAATTGTTGGCCCCTGCAGCCACTAGAGCCTCCAAATTGTGTACAAAAGCAAGCAACATGAACATGCTCATGTGTATATATATTATCTCCCAACAAATAATCATTCCATTGCAGTGTCATTCAATTATAATCAAGTCCTCCATCCTCTTTTCATGTTTGTGATTAAGCACTTTTTAAAAATGTTTTCCACTTTCTGTGAGAAACAAAGTATCCTGAACAGAGTCAATGAAATTCTTCTTAGGCTCATAAATGCACTTAACGTAAAGGGCTGGTTATCACTCCTCAGTACCTCTTATCCAGTGTTGGCCTCAGATCCTTTCAGACCTTTCGGCTTGTTTGGACTCCTTCTTCGTTGACTAGATATGTTCTGGTCTAAAATAAGAAACGTGAGTACTTTAGTCAGGCATGATGAGTTATAATACATGTGAAAACTCATGTGTCACGAAGAAAGGAGGGACGGGCGCCTATAGCGGTTACGTAACAGAGAGGTCTGGAATCCAAAGGTTGTCATGAAGCAGGAGTGTTTATCATGTTTCCGTGGTTGTCAAGGCTATACTGTAAACCTTTATGATGGGTGGAGACAAGGTTTAATCTCGACACAGTGAATCATATGGACACACCTTTATAATAATAATGTATTCTTTATTGATTACACAGTGGGGAAATTCTTCTCTGCATTTGACCCATCCTTAAATAAGGAGCAGTGGGCTGCAGTGAAACTTTAGAGATGTTCCAAAAGAGCAACCTCTGCTTCATGTGTACATTAAGTTAACATTGCAGCTAAAGGTGAGGCACTTTTTAACTACGTTATGTACTGCAGAGTAGCTTAATCTATAATAACGCTTCAGAATTTATTTGTCACTTGTATTTTGTAGTGAAAATCTAAATAACTAGTAATGACATGTAGTGGGAGTAAAATGCATAGTACAGCAGAAATATATTGTGTACAAGTACTTTGTACATTGTACTTTAAAAACAATGTACTCATGTGTTATCTATAAATGTAAATGACATCACACCTCTTGTTCTGAGCAGCAGACCAAGAGGTGTGACTCCCTGTCACCGTATTGTCACAATGTAAAGAGAGGGTCACGCACTTTGAGTTTAATTCATTACAGTTTCATAAACTTGGGGAGAAATATGACAAATGAAATGAACACAAGAATACAGGTGCCATATAAGACACCTTGGCCACGTCTGAATGGTGTTCCTAATATTCCTGGATATTTGGGGCAAGTTTAATTACACAAGGAGGATTTTTTAGGATCACACAATGGATTACACAAATGTTTCTTCTCTTCTTTCCCCATTTCTGTTTCTTTGGGGAGTTTTTCCTGATCCGATGTGAGGTCCTGGGACAGAGGATGTCCTATGTGTACAGATTGTAAAGCCCTCTGAGGCAAATGTGTGATATTGGGCTATACAAAATAAACTGAATTGAATTGCCTGCAGATTTTGTTGTTGAAAATACCGATGTGACCCAATATAAATCTTTCACTGTAATAGTTTAAACTAATTAGCCTATCTTCCTATAGTCGTGGCTAACCTGTGCAACTGGTTTGACAGCACTATATTGGCCTTTTTTTCCTTCCTCCCTATAATGGTATGTACTTGTAACCAGTCCGTGACTTATCGCCCAGTCACGCGTCCCTCCCACAGGCTGCGGGGACACTGTTTGTGGTCCGCATAAATGAGGCGCTCTGGACCCGCCCCCCCCCCCCCCCCCCTCCTCCGCTGTGTGGTCTCTGCGCTTCGAAGGGCTTTTCTCTGATTATTACGTGCTGCGTGCTGCTTTCACATCCTCACATCTTGAGTGCGTCGTTGCGGGAGGACCATCAGGTAATGTACCAATGGAGCTAATAGGCCTGAAACAAACGCGTGTTTCCGGATGCGTGCGCGTGTGATTCCGGACCTGCATTCTGCGTTAGGTATTTATTTAGTAGCAGCTGTTAAAGAGGGCGAGGTGTGTCCGGGTACCTGAACGCACCTTGACTTGCTCCGGGCAAAACTGTGATACTAGTCAAAATGACAACGTGAGAAAATACAACATTTGATACGAAGTTTGTGTGTATTCACAACGAGTTTTAAATTGGCAAAAAGCTTTAAAAAGCGAATTACCATACCATTATTTCATTCTATGCAGACACCACAGAGTAGTAACCCTGGTGGTGGCTGTAACGTTACAGAGCCTTGGATGAGGAGTTAACCACAATACCACACCTTACAAAACATTGCAGATACATTGTTGGCATTGTCCAACAAAATAAATAGGATACAGTGTGTGTCCTATAAACGTTGACTATGAACCATAAAGTATCAAATGTTAAGAATAAAATATGTCTGAAATGTGTTTTACTAAATGGAATCATACATTTGCTCATTACAGGAAAAGCGTACAACATCAGTCATGGCCGCCATCAGCAGCTCAAACACAACTTTTGCCTTAGAGCTGCTCCGCACTCTGAGCCAAGCGAACCCCAACGGGAACATCTTTGTCTCCCCGCTGAGCATCAGCTCGGCCCTGGCTATGGTCTACCTGGGGGCTAAAGGAGACACTGCTGCTCAGATGGCGAAGGTCAGTGCACTGTCTCTCTATTACATGTTTATTAAAATGTCATGAACGTTGTGAACTGCAGTCCCCCTGGCCTGTTTCCATAGACCAGGTTGTGAGTTAAGAAGTTCAGGCTGTTTAAACAGGTGTGTGCGTGTGTAGGCACAGAATGGGTGTGTCTTCAGACAGCCGAAGTCTAAGGAGACCTGAGCTTTGACCTTTGAAACAAGTAACATATTGTTTGCTTAAAAGCCGGTGGTTGTAAAAAGTGGTAGTTTACAATGAGGTTTCAGTTCATGAAACCGGTTTGCTTTGGGAAGTACAGTGAATCCTCTGAACATTGCTCTTCTTTGTCTTATTTTGATTAATGACCTCTAGGATCAAACGGTCAGCCAAAAGGAAAATGTTTGTCCGCAGTGGTTACTGGTTGATGATGAGGGATTGACTTCACGAAGACACAAAATACGACAGCATACAGAAATCAAGAAGTACACTGACTCTGTGGTCAAGAGTACATGAACAGTACATCTAGGTGTGATTGTTGTAGCACAGTATTCCAAACCGAGGGCCTTAATCCGCTGACTGCAGGGATTTGATCCTATTCAGCTGAATCGGAAACCTAATACATTCATATTTTATACAGTCTAAACTACCAACTGCACCTCAAACTCAACTGCACCTTAAAAACTCTTTTAGTATGGACCCTGGCGCCGGCGACAGAAAGTGACGTGCATAATTCAAATGATCGCAACCCCTTCGACCTTTTGCGGTATCGACGTAATTCCAACGGATTCTTAACACCAACAAGCAGAGCTTTCCATTGATGTGTCCTTTTGTTGATCCCAGATTAAAGTCTGTTGTTCCAAACTTTCACACAGGCCCTCTCATTCAGCTCTGGAGAAGGCGTCCACGCAGACTTCCAGACACTGAACGCTGACATCAACTCACCGTCTGCGTCATACATCCTGAAACTAGCCAACCGTCTTTACGGAGAAAACACTGCCAACTTCCTCCCGGTGAGTTTCCAGTTGACACTTCAATCACGGAAGACTCAGAAACTTGTATTAAATATACAACTTTGCATGACTGAATTCATGAGATGCTTTCTCCTCACTGCAGCAATTCGTCGAAGCCACACAGAAGCACTACCAGGCGGACCTGAAGGCTGTGGATTTTATGGGGGCTCCAGAGGCCTGCAGAGCAGAGATCAACAGCTGGGTCGAGCAGCAGACAGAGAGTGAGTTATTATTCTTAATTGGAGACTAATTATTCCAATACATAGCGGAGATAAGCAGAAAGACAAACAGTTTTTTTTAGCCTGTTGGCTTTTCGTGCTTGTAAATATGTCAAACTCCATTTGTGTCCTCTGTGAATCTGGGTTCAATGCTTGCTTTGTCTCTGTATGTCCTTTCAGATAAGATTAAAGATCTTCTGAAGCCTGGAACAGTCTCTGCTATGACACGATTGGCTCTGGTTAATGCTATCTACTTCAAGGGAAACTGGATGAACCGCTTTGATCAGGCAAACACCAAAGAGATGCCCTTTAAAGTCAACCAGGTGAAGTTTGCAGATGTAGACGTGTGACTGTTTTGAATACATGAAACCGTTTCACTCAGACAACTGAGACCCGATCCCCCTGTGCGTCAGAATGAGGCCAAGCCGGTCCAGATGATGTACCAGATGAAGAAGCTGCCTTACAACTACGTTCCTGAGCTCGGCCTGCAGATCCTGGAGCTGCCGTACGTGGATGAGGAGCTCAGCATGTTCATCCTGCTGCCCGAGGAGACCGCAGACAGCTCTGACCCTCTGCTGAAGGTACGCAACCTCGAAGCAATTATGTTAACTATAGGCTTTCAAGGGATGTAATAGAAGCTGCATAAGTTATGAACCATTTGCACTCATGGGAAAGTATAGAATCAATACAACTAATAAAATGCGGAATAATAATGACTTTACATCTTGCATAAGAGATATCGATCTCAATGAGACCGCCTGATTAAAAATAAATACATTAAATAGGATTAGTTCAGCTAAACCAAGACATGATTATAGAATGAAAGAAGTGCCTCCACGTTGACACTGAGCTAGACATACGAGCTAGAGATGAAATATAGTGTGTGTGTGTGTGTGTGTGTGTGTTTTGTTCCAGTTGGAGAACGATCTAACGCGGGAGAATCTGGACGAATGGACCAACAGGGAAAACATGGACGTCCACTCAGAAGTCCTCGTTCACCTTCCCAAGTTCAAGCTGGAGGAAGACTACGAGCTGAACGAGCCTCTGGCCAAACTCGGCATGAGGGACGTGTTCTGTGGGGCGAAGGCCGATTTGTCTGGCATGAGCGGGGAAAGAGGACTCTTCCTGTCCACAGTGGCCCACAAGGCCTTTGTGGAGGTAAACGAGGAGGGGACGGAGGCGGCTGCAGCCACAGCGGGCATGGTAGCATTCTGTATGATGAGGGAGGAGCACTTCACAGCGGACCACCCCTTCCTCTTCTTCATCAGGCACAATAAGACCAAGTCCATCCTCTTCCTCGGCAGGTTCTCGTCTCCTCAGTAGACAGAACCAGCAGATGAAGATATTGTGTCAATTGAAATAAAAAGGATATTTAAAATACTAGCAAAATCTTTGAAATGAATGCTTTATTTTCTGGGATATTTAATTGAATTTAACTGGTTTTATTTCTTCTCTGCCTTTGAATTGAAATCATAGATATAGCTATATGTGTAAGTGTTTTTGGTTGAATCAATAGGTTATAAAACTGGAGTGAACTTAAGTGAAATAAAACAATAGACTTTTTGGTTTTAATGTGTCATCGTGACGTTTGAAATGCGTATTCGGTTAACTTTATATATGAAGCATGTTTTTCCGGTTTGAGGATAATTGGAACAATTTCAAGGCGTCAAGAAACCCTTACTTTGAAGGTTATGACCGGAAGCCGGAGTTCCACATTCTCGCTCTTAACGGGTGAGAAATAACTTTATACTTTCAGTTCAGCTTCGAGTTAACGACGTCATGTCACTGCACTAGGCGGAAGAAAAGAACAACACTGTTACTTGCGTTACAGCGTTTAGCTGCCACACTCGGGTTTGAGTTGAACCAGCTCGAGTCTAACGCTGAAAGGAGCGCGTGCAGCGGTTATTGACACTGTTATTTACCTGCTAGCATGAGCGGACATCTACTTTGATAACGTTAGTTTCGCTGGCTTGAACGATACCGTTCAGTTCAGGCTGCTCTTTAACGAGAAGCAGGTATCAACCACAGGCTGATATAAGAAGGGGAGCAACAAACAAGTCCGCCTTGTGAATACCCGAACAGCGAGGTAAGATCATTAAGTTAGCTATACTAAGTTGGACAGTGTTTGTTATTTGGGTGTGACTAGCTGCAGTGTAGTCACACATTGATCTGGTTGGCTTTCGTGGCGACTGCTGACGACGGTACGTTATATGCAACTTGTATTATATTTCTTGCTATTTGACTGTTTTAAATGTTTTAATGGTTGTTTTTAAATCTTGTTTTCTTTTCCATTATGTTTTGATGCGTTTAATGTTTTTATGTGAAGCACTTTGAATCGCCTTGTTGTTGAAATGTGCTATACAAATAAACTTTGCCTTGCCTTATTTCATTGACTGCGGTCAAGCCAGCATCCACTTCGAAAAACAGTCAAGCCAGCCCGCAATTTATTTTTCGGTACGCGTAACAGTTATATACTAGGCATTACGGTAAGAGCGTGTAAGAACTAGCTTCAGAATAAGAGCAGACTTCCGGTGAACGTAATAATCAGGTAATACCCATGTAAATACATATATAGTAATACATTAAACAAAATGAAAGGTAACTCATCAAATATTGGGACATTCTGATGTAGCATTTCAAAATAAAAGCTCTAGAAAATCACATTCATGAACAAATGTGTCTGTAATGTCAGATTAGAGTTGAAAGGAAATTATCCAAAATTACAAACTAATTTCACTTGAGATTAATAGCAGACCACCTCAAGATGCGAGAGAATCAAGACATGATGATGTTTGATTTCTAAATGAAAGCCCGTCAAAGTCTTCTTCCTCAGCTGACTTCAAATCAGTTCACGAGACCATTTATGTCTAACTTTAGATTATATTTTAAAAAGAATGGTCCATAGTTACAAACTAATCTCACTTATTATGCATAGTAGACCACCTCAAGATGCCTCTCAGAGACAATCAAGACATTTGATTTCAAAATGGGAACCCGTCAAAATCTCCTTGAGCTGACTTGAAAAGTTCATGAGGCAATTAATGTCTAATTGCAGGGGTGCGGGGGGTATGAGACCAGAGGATAGTGTGGAATTAATGATGTTTGTGAGGGGAGAAAGAGGGGAGAGTGAGGGGAGGCATGCCTTGATTAAGGAAGAGGGGAGGGGGTCAAAAGGCTGAAGGATGAGAGTGAGTGGGTTGGAAGTAAGGGGAGGATCATGTTGAGGGCTGGGGGAATCAGCCAGCTGATTTAACTTGTCTCTTGTAATCCCGACATTACAAACTTGGTGCCATGCGAACTCGCCAAACCCAAATAACAAATCTATCTTGCCAAATGTATCTTATTTCTGACATGGTGTCATCCTGATTTCCCTACTTAACCTTCTTCTTTGGAAACGGCAGCACCCACCGAGCACAAACCAAGACTGGACTCGGCGGGCAGAGGAGGATGCCTTCGAAGGGTCCGAAACAATGTGCATATAGACTTTCTGAAACCTTTTTCCGTGATTAGACATCTGAACCATCTAATTCAATTCAGTTTATTTTATATAGCCCAATATCACAAATTACGAATTTGCCTCAGAATTGCCTTCTGTGGGGAAAGAGCTCTATCCATTCACTTGAATTATTCCAAGTATCTGTTCAATAAAAGAAATAAATACTTGAAATTGAATAATGAAATTCAAAAGGTTGATTTCCACCACATAGACCAACTCAAGTTGTCACTCAGAGACGATTAGAAAATTCTGATGTTCAAATAAAAAATGAAAATGAAATGAAATGCCTTCAACAACTCTTTCTTGAGCTAATTTAAAATTCCATGACAATTTACCTCTAATTTCAGATTAGATTTTCATCCATTCATTTAGTTTAATCTATTACTGTATCTGTATTTAAAGGCCTAATTCGTCATATCACGTTCACCGGAAGTTTGCTCTTATTTTGAAGTCAGTTTTTACCTACCGTAATGCCTAGTATATACGTGTACTGAGAAAAAACGTGCGTGCGGCCTGGCTTGACTTTTTTTCGAAGTGGAGGCTGGCTTGACCAGTTTTCATTGTATACCTACAACAGAGTAAACTTAGCCGATCTTGGCGCAGTTGTAAGGTCTCCAACTTGCAAATGTTTTTCCACCCAATGAATTTGAATCCTGTAAATTGAACATATTTATATATTTTTTTTTCCTCCCTTTTTTTTTTTTTTTACTGTACTACAAAACAGGCGCCAAAGTCGATAAGTTGTTTTGTTATTTTACCAACTTTATTTCAAAGGATGGGCAATTTGCTAACTTCCTGTTTCAACACATAAACATGCAAAGTTTCAACTCGAGTGGACTCTTTCTCTCAAAAGACTCTACAACGTCTAGTCCGGTATGTTTAGACCAGAGACTGTAGACCAGAAGGTCTGACTTTGCATTGAAGAAGTAAACAATACGGCATTCGTGAGGACAGCTACGTGTTCTCTTGCTATTCTCAACAGCTGCCGTAACTACGACAACAGACGCATTTGGCCGAAAGTCGGCAGTTCATCGCAGTAACCTGACTATCAATCATATTGCGCTTGTATGACGCTTACGCTCCATTGATTATGGTTGTGCATTGCTTTTTCTAGATGAGCTGTCTGGGTGATCCTGCCGCTCCACTGAGGGTGTTGGTAACGGGAGGCTCCGGCTTGGTGGGCAGGGCCATACAGCATGTGGTCAAAGAGGAGGGGGGAGCCAAGGAGGGCGAGGAATGGATATTCCTCTCCTCCAAAGATGCCAACCTCATGTGAGAGAATACTTCCATTATGCAAATGCATGTTGTTGGTACCTACACACACAATTTGGAGACTGCCTCTCTGCACTTGTCCTCATTCTGTGTTATTGTGGCCTCTATTCAGGAACAAGGAGGAGACGATGGCTGCGTTTGAGAAACATCGGCCAACCCACGTCATTCACCTGGCTGCTATGGTTGGGGGTCTTTTCAAGAACATGAGATGCAACCTGGATTTTTGGGTATGAGGAGAGCCACGCTTTTGCTATCACTGCTGATAAGCTAGCGCGGGTGTGTGGAAAGGTTGTTCAATGTTTGTTGCGAGTGCAATTTGTTGCATCATGTCATTTGTGTACTTGATTTTGGATCCGTTTTCTGTTCTAAACGGATGTGTCTGTCCCCTCCAGAGAAACAACATCTACATCAATGATAACGTGCTGCAGGCCGCACATGAAGTTGGCGTGGTCAAGGTTGTTTCCTGCCTGTCCACCTGCATCTTTCCTGATAAGACCAACTACCCTATTGATGAGACCATGGTAACAGACCCGTATGTGTTCATCAGACCATGGTAAACGTATGTGTTCATCAGTAAATGGCAACCATCTTTACTTTATTTTCTTTGCACAAGATCCACAACGGTCCACCTCATGAGTCGAACTTTGGCTATGCCTATGCAAAGAGAATGATTGATGTTCATAACAGGTGGGAACTGATGGCTTTGTGCCGTAAACATGTTTTGTATATTCCCAATGTTGCGTCAAAAGGCATCGTCTGTAAAACTCTGTTTCACAGGGCGTATTTCGAGCGGCATGGGCGATGCCATACAGCTGTGATTCCCACTAATGTGTTTGGTCCCCACGACAACTTCAGCATTGAAGACGGTCATGTGCTGCCAGGCCTCATACACAAAGCATACATTGCTCAAAGTAAGTCACATTCTCTTTTTTTATATATATATATATATATATATATATATATATATATATATATATATATATATATATATATATAATTATCCTATTGATACACCACAAATATCTTTCAGCACTCTTTTATTTTATTTTTCAAATTAGAATATATCTAGCTCACTTTGTATTGGATTATTAACGAGACTAACTACACATCACTTCTTATAGCTGGGGTCGGTAACGTTGGAGAAACAATCAAGACTAGATTCAAGAAAATATCCAACCAAAAAACTCAGTCCAGTGTTGCTTCTCCCCCCAAAAAATGTGATTTATTTTATGTATTGATTGCGTTCTGAATGTAAAAATAACAAATGTCATTAAAATACATTACATGTCTACTTTCTTACACTTTAATAGTTTTGTTTTAGAAAGCTTATTAAGTTGTGTTGTAACCATATATTTGATAGGAGTGAAAAACAGCAGGGTATAATGGGGGATCCATATAAACAGTGTCCTCATTTCTTTGCATGATCAGAGGAGGGGAAGCCCCTCGTGGTCTGCGGTTCTGGCACTCCCAGAAGACAGTTCATCTACTCTTTGGACCTGGCTCGTCTCTTCCTGTGGGTCATGAGAGAGTATCCAGAGGTGGATCCAATCATTCTCTCCGGTGAGTCTTCATACACAGCATATCCATAGTGAACGCCGAATTGACTTCATAGTTATGATTGTCTGTGTCGTGTCCACTGGTTCCAGTTGGAGAGGAGGAAGAAGTGTCCATAAAAGAAGCGGCAGAAGCAGTTGTGCAAGCAGTGGACTTCAAAGGGGAAGTGGTGGTATCCTTTTGATCATGCCAAGTTAATTGACGTCAAAGCAACTTTTTAGAGACATTTAACTTCGACCTTCGTTAAAGACTTGAGGCGACTTCAAGTTATATTCAGCAGGGTTATTCGGTAAACATCCTCTTGGATCAGACTCCTGGCAATCAAATTATGTTCCATGTTTTTGGTGTAGTGATCCCCAGTATAAAAGAATGTGCTGATGGTTTTTGCTTGTTGCACATTGAGCAAAATTGTTAAAATATCATGCATTTTGTATTTAACAGGACTTGTGTATAATTGTTACCATAGTCTTATATAGTTTTTATAATCAAAGCAACCATTTAAAATATTTTCTATCGCCAGTTCCATGTCCTTACCTTGACCTTTTAGTTTGATACCAGTAAAGCAGATGGCCAGTTCAAAAAGACAGCCAGCAATGCAAAGTTGCGCCGCTACCAGCCGGACTTAACCTTCACACCCTTCAAACAAGGTGGGACTGACGTGTGTGTGTGTGTGGCTGCTTAGATGCCATCAGTGCAGAAATTAAAAATACTGCACTTGATCAACAAGTATGGTTTTGATTACATCTGCCCGTCTTCACTTATTTTTTCCGACTATCTTACAGCTTTAAAGGAAACCTGTGATTGGTTTGTTGCCAACTACGAATCCGCCCGGAAGTGAAAACTATGGCAACCAAGTTGGTACAAAGTCTGTCGGCCGGCTCGGTTGGAATAGAAGCTGAAGACTGACGGTGGAGAGGGCTGGAAGAAACAGGGAGAGGGGGTGGGGGTCGGGTTCCATCTGAAAAGTTAGATGGATGTCACTCAATGATTTGGACTGAAGTTCTCTGTAACACCATCTAGGCTCATGTCTCTTTCGGGTACATGAAGAAATAGTCTACCTGTAGATCTTTTTCACTATTGTGGTTATTTCAGTTAAATGACTTTCGGCTTTGGAATCCAGAAGCTGGACTTTACAGTAATTATAAATCCTTTTCAGCATGTAATCACTAAATTATATTCATTCTTTGAAGTTTAGGTGGTCTAGCTTTCACTGTATTTAATGTACCACGGTTTTGGTGGATGCTTGGTTATTTTTACACTGAGGAAAATAAATGTTTTATTCCAGTGTCTTGCCTGAATCTTTTAAAAGATATGCCACATGCTGATATCAGATCATTTTAGGTTTTCATATCTTCCAGTAAGATAACATTTAAAACAACGATTTAATTCAGTTGAATTAGGCAAAGAAATAATTTATTTTAAAAAAAGAGAACAGAATAATTTACAATGACATCATAATAAAGTTGACTATTTTGCAGAGCAGGCCCTCTAGCAACATACAGACTCAGAACAGTTTAAAAACATGGCAATAAAAGATTTAAAGTGTAGTGCTCATTTAACATAAGAGGTGTGCCCTCCTTCGTGGACTCTGCAGTACTCCTGTCCTGGCACGGCTCTCTTCTTACAGGGCTTCCCCGTCTTTGTGACCCCATTGCACAGCTGACGGCCCGATAGAGAGCTGCAGGAAAAAGGGAAGTCAAAACGCCGAATCAAAGCATTTTCCTATACCATGCTTGTGAGTGATCAGTCTAAAAATCCTGACCTGTTGCTGACGTGCGACGGGGTCGGACTCGCACTTCGTGAGTTGTTTGCGAATTCATGAGAGCCGCTCACTGCATCAAAAAGACCTCCGAGGTTTCTTGGGGGGACATCAGCAACCAGAGCCTGTAAAATAAAATGTCAAATGGATGTACTGTAAATAGATACAAATGTAGCCATCCCTCATGTGACGTCCCCATTTGCTCACCGCTGAAAGAACTGGTTGTGGTGGGAGCCGGGGAGTGGAGTGATTAACAATCGGCATGAACCTGGACTCTGGGATCCGGTGAGGAGGAGACACTGCAGAAATGCCAAAGTTACCTGGACACAAAGACAATGAGTGACTGAATCAAATGGGGGTGTCACAGAATACTTCACCCCCAGTTACACATTTTTAAATGTTTTTCCTTTTAGCTGCAGTACATGTCAAACCTGATGTGAAGCTGTCTTGATTCAACAGGTCATCTTGCGCCATGAAGCAATTGTTTTTATCTCTGAAAGAATGAATAAGAGACTACAAATAAAACAAAGTACAAACATAGAAGCACATATCATTAAGACCGTGTCTGAGCTGAAATGGTTACACAATTATTTGATTAAACAATTAACATAATTAAATCAGCAACTGCGTTGACAATTAATGTTTAAAGCAAACATGCCATACAAACAAGTATGATCTGCTTTTGTGTAAATTTAATATCTTTTGGACCGTTCGGTTGACCAAACAAGACATTATGAAGACTCACTTCTGCGGTGTGGACGACGTTGGATACGAGTGGCCGGATGAGACTGGCTGCTTCAGTGGCTCCACAACGTCACATGGGGCCAGTGGCAGCGCGGAGGCCGGCTTTACTCTGATCTGGAGGCACGCCCACAACTGACTGACAAACCAGTGACCTGTCGATATGGATAAAACATTATTTTAAACATTGTGAGAAATCCATGAGAACATTTAGGCCGCTGTATTTGCCCGGTAAGCATCTTCAAGTCTGTACCCAGAGCGAGAATGAGCAGCAGCAGGCTGAGGCCGGTGAGATCCAGCGCCGGCTGCTGGTTGACCTCGGCCACCGCGTTGAGAGACACGGTGAGCAGCAGCGCGGCTCGAGAGAAACCGGGACAACGCAGGAACGTCAGCAGCACGGCGCACAGGACAAAGTAGCCCGTGTGTGCGATACACGTCCACATGGCTGTCAGGCTCAAACCTGAAATGGCAAGAAGCACAAGAGAAATTAAATAAGAAATACAATCTTAATACTCTATGGGAGGACGACAACATTTAGCCCATTTGTTACCAACGAAACAAACACCTATTTAAATAATGTTTTAATGGAAGTTAGTTTTTTGGCACCATGTGTAGTAGAAGATGCTTTTAACATCCAATCCAGTTTACTAACTTATACAACAAATAAAAGCATCAGTTCCCTACATTGAGAGATGTTAAAATGAGTGGATTGATGATAAAAAGCAGTTGCCGAATCCTTTTCTATATGTTCAATTAAATCACTTCAGCTCAATGTTGTATCAGACCAAAAGTATTTAATTAAAAAAATAAAAAATTACAATTAATTGATTGCAGAAAAGATGACAAACGTGGTCACTGCACTGTGGGTGTGAGGGCTCACCTGCCCAGCCAAGGTAGCCCTGGATCATGTGAAGCCTCTCCTCAATCCGGCTCTGCATGTCATCCAGGTAGTGCAGCGTGGCTCCCAAGGTGCCGTTCATGCGCTCCAGTTGGTTCATCAGGTCAGTGTAGTACTGCGAGGTCTGGTCCTGGTACCGCAGAAACTCTGACATACTGTGATCTGATCAGGTGCAGAGGAAAGAAATTTAAAAAAAATGTAAAGACAACGCTGATTTCAACGGCGAGTTGGAATATAATTCTTTTTTTTTTTTTAAGTGTGATGAATTCAGATTCCATTACCAATTTTTTGGTGGATGTCCTGAGCTTGGTGTCTGACATCTGTGAGGTCTTTAACAATCGCTTTGTGGCTGTCCTGCACCTCTGAGCCTTGGACCTGCAGGCGTTCACTCACATTCTCTAAAAGGGGACAGGAAGGCCGGCCGAAAGGAATAAATATAATACAGGCATTCTTATCGTTTCATCCACCACTTTGTCATATTTATGAACCAGTTGTGTGATTTATAGTAAGGAGTGTGCCTATATGTGCTTACAAATACTAAGATTGCAACCACAGCAATGTAAAGCCCGAAAGCAGGCACACATTTTGGTATGTCGACACTTCATACACTCAGCTTGTCAAACGTAATGTCTAAAAACACACTAAATATTTGTCAGTGTGAAATACGTGCGCGCCCTCACCCATTCTCTTTGTAATGCCCTGAATGAGCTGGGCTACCAGTTCCTGTCCAGAGGCAATGAGGGCCTTTTCCTGGCCCAGACGCTCCAGGTTGTCCCTCATTGAACTCTCCATTTGCCCCTGGCCCTCGTACAGCTTCCCCTGTTGGGCCTGCAGAGCACCGTGACCGTCCAACAGCTTGTCCAAGGAGGCTGCGGTCAGTTCCTTCAGCGCCAGCTGGCCCTCCTGGCACAAAACACTACGATCAGAGCTCAATCAAACGGCATCCTATGCACATGAAGATGCCATGGCAAAAAAATGTTGATAAGAAATTGGAAATCTACCTTCAGGTCCTTCATTGTATCGAGCTGGCTCGTGGCCGTGGAGATGAGAGCGTTTACAGTTTGCTCCGCTCGGCGCCGGAAGAGCTGCTGCCGCGTCGCGTAACAAACAGAGCGCGCCCTGTTGCTCACGATGTGGTAGGCGTTCCACGTGTCTGAATCCATGTCTGCTGTGCACTCTTTAATAGTCTGAAACATCAAAATGAGAGCGCTCCACAAATACCCAAAACACATGTAGAGTGTAAAACACAATGACAACCATCTTACCATTTGCTCTGTACACGGGTAGGTCCGGCGCCCCTCCGTCTCCGCCTGGCAATTAAACAGTACGACTCCGAGCTTCGCGAGCTGCTCCTCCGGGAGGCGTTCACAGCTCGCCTTCAGCTGGGCCACCACCTGCGGAGCACAGCGCCTTATTGAAATGTCACGGTAGAAACCAGCGAAGGTGTACCAAAGAGAGAGCTGCCGTCATTGGATAAACATGTCCAAACGCCTTTACAGCAGGGGTCTCTCAACTTGTTTTTGAACAAAAGAAAATCCGAAACATTAGCAGGTCCCAATGAGAATTGTGTTGGGGTTTTTGTGTTAAAAGAAATCATAGTAAATTGTATGCGCGTGTTTTTGTCGATCAAAACGAGCAATTTGATCCTCTTCCACTATTTTTAGACACATTTTATTTTATTTATTAAATTAAATAATTAATTGTTAGATGAATACATTTTTATTTTTTTTTTATTTTTAAAAACAGGTTGCATACGTGACTAAGTGGTTTTTCAGCCAAATACTGAGAAAGCCTGAATGTCTAGTTTACCCTGTAATGACAGCTGTCCAATGGGCTGAGCTCCATCAGCTTTGACTCAGCCAAAAACCTCTCATCTGCAGTCGTCATCTCAAACCGGGCATCCTTTGCAAGAAGTGCTGGGACTTCTGCTGCAGATGGAGGAGGAGGAGGTCCTGCTGCTGCTGCTGCTGCTGGAGGCGCCTCCGTTCCTTTCAGCCACTCAAACAACCCGTTGACTGCAGGACTCCAACAGGCCAGCATGCAGATCAGCAGCAAGTACCGGTGGTGGACCAGGAGAGGGCCCATGTCTGGAGCAGAACACAAGAAGAATGCATCATCAATGCATCCCTTCAATCTTTAAAGGGCAAGAGATTTGCAGCATTAAATGACAACGCAAAAGAAAAAAAATTATTCTAGCGTCGTCCTGGATTCATCCGTTACTTGGTTCAGATGTATTTTATATTGTCAAATTTCTTAAAGTTGAGCTACTTCAAGATATCAAGTCAGTTTGAGATTACGGAAATGTATTAAATAACTACTGCATCTGTTCATGTGCCACGGGAGCCATTTACTTTTTTTTTTTCTACTTACAATTAATATTGAAAGTCAACAATAGCTCACGCTTCTTATTACACAAGCGTCCCAAACAATTTATAGGAACTTGGTAGTCCATGTTTAACTTTATTCTTGAATAACTACATTTTTTACTAACTTTTTAGAAAAGACTCAACATATTTAATAGCTACATTGTGTAACTGCCTGATTTTACTTACATCAGTCACGAACCGGGCCGCACGGCCTTGACAAAAAAGGGAGATATACACAAGCGAGTAGTTTAACAAAAAGGGTTTATTTAACTTTGGCTAACAGTGGCGTGTGGAGTCAGTACTTTCAGTAGCGGAGGTGAGTGCATGAGTGGAAAGTGTGTGTGTAATGTTGTATAGTGTGGAGACAAACCATAATTTTGAACAGAGAGCCAAACAGGTGTCTCCAGAGAAGGGGACCAGCTCAGACCAGAGGGCCTTTTAAGAGAGAGCACTGGCACACGTGCTTCCAGTGCTACTAATTGACACAGGTGTCCCCACTCTCCTGATGACCGTCTCTGCCACGCCCACCTGCAGGGATAACAACCAGTGGCAGAGACGGTCGTCACATCACCATCTGAAATCTTGTCAAGATAACCAACAATTCAGCCTCAACTCACGGGAGGAAGTTTGCACTGTGCTTAAAATGTCCAAGTATTAACCTTTTAAGCCCCAAGCTATTTTAGAGGTTTCTGCTTGAAATATCATACCCAAACCAAAAAGGGTTTAGCTCTGCAACCACAAAGGCTATTTGAATAATGTTGGTGTTATAATAAGGCAACCCAAGTGGGCTTCTGTTCAGATGTGTACTAATTTAAAAAAAAAAAAATTATATATATATATATATATCTGGTTAAGAGTAAATAAAGATGAAAGACTGCAAAAGTTGAATTTTCAGGTTTGCCTAGAAAAAATGAAGCACTTTCAGGATGATTATCTGGAAGGATGCCCAAAAACAGCAAAGCACATTAGAGATCATAGCACAATATGTGACCAGTCTCTCTGCAAAGTGTGACTTTGAAAAAGTAAAGCAGAACAAAGTTAGGGGTTTTAGTACAGATAAATTAGGCGAAATGGGCATTTTAAATTTTCTCCTGTACCAAACCATATATTTCACTTTTATATTACTTATAGTGTTCAATACATCCAAATATAGCAGTCTTTGTTGATTAGAAGAAGAAAAATGATTTTTTTCAACAAAAAGCAGCCAAAAAGAAGCAACATTTGTGACTGTAAGCGCTAAATCGATTCATGTTGCTGTGTTCTTTGGCTCATATCTCAGTGATGCTTTGGTGCAGAAGGATTTTGAAAAGACATTTATAATCTGTGTGGAGTCCTCTTGATTTTTGCTATCTGTCTTTTTCTGATAGCACCGAGCTACGGGTTGCTAGTTCCAGAAACGTGCTGAGTGGGCTGACTCCTGACAAAATGTCAAGAAGGTCTCCAGATGGCGACAACAGGACCATTGTTTTGAACGATTACATTGACAATGTGCAGCATTACAGATTTCGTTTTATATAAAGGAAATGGGATCTTATGCATGCACGCTGACACTAACAAAACGTGTATTCATGAGGATCACACTGAGGCTTTGCCCGGGCATGTCTGCGCTGCTGCACTGGCGTGGACCACCATAACAACATTTACGCATCAACGAAATACACATTTACATTACACTTTACTAATGAGGGGGGGAAACGCGCATTGAAATCTACCAGGACGCAATTATTAATTCCCGTCCGTTTTAAGCACCCATCAAATGCGCAAAAGGAAAGGAGCAACAAGGTAACCAACAACTTTGATCCACTATATGCAAGAATGATCATTATAAATTAATTACCTTGCTTTTTCTATGCACGCTGGATGAAATGCACATTTTAAAACATTGCTATATCATGTACCTGTCTTTGCAGATCCTTGGGGCTGCCGTCTCCCTCTCACAGCTGATCGAAATGACAGTCGATTTTTTTTTTGTTGGTCCTATACCTCATCAATGTATAAAGACCAGGACACAGCCAATGGGAAGAGTCGCGTTTTTGTGGGGTGGAGGTGGGGGGACGGACGTGTGTTAGATTTATACCACACGTGAAACGGACCACTAAAAGGCGGAATCCTGTGTGGGTATAACACGTATGAGCCCCGCCCACCCGGTGCAGCAACACAGGAGTAAAAATAACGAACCCACCGATAGTTCCCTGGAATTCAACTGGTTGGTTCCGGACGCTGCGGGTGTTTTCGACCCGAGAGACAGCTTCAACTCAACTACCGTTTGATCTTTGATAACACGTTGGACGTCAGCCATTCAGAAAAAATCCCTCAGGTGAATAACTATCCTACCACCAACGTAAAGCTGGTGTTATTCACAACACCGCGTGACATGGTGTTTATGTCACCCCGTGTTATTTTATGGTTGTCCAGTCAACAAGTAACACGTGCATTGTATTTCTAATCTGTGCTGGATTATTGTGTTGCTAGCTAGCGTCAGATGCAGCATCGGGGCTGGTTTTCTGCTATGGTGCTTTTTTTCAACACAGGATTTTAACATTTTATCGACTCTCCTTTCCCGTCCTGGAGGCACTATACACCGCACACTGCTTACAGCCGGGTGCTAGCCACAGCACCGCTCCGCCAGACATGCTAGCACCCAACTAGCACCCTCGCCGACTGGACCTCCCGCTGCCTCCGGGCCAACGTCTGCAGCAATGGACGAGTCCGGCATCAAGAAGCAGAACTGGGACGTGAAGGAGACGGAGTTGTTTCTGGACATCCTCAAGGAGCTGGACATGAAGAAGTGCTTGGACGGGCGGAAAGTGAGGAACAACAAGCTCTTCAAGGTGGCTCACCGGAGGATGACGGCGGCCGGTTACCACAGGTCTGTGGACCAGCTGAAGTTTCGCTGGAAACTCCTCAAAAGTGCGTATTACAAGTGCAAAAGAGAGCCCGACTCTCCGGCGCCGACCAAGATACAGGGCTGGTGGCGGTACGAAAAGACGATGGTGGCCATCATGGAGTCCAGGCACCCGCAGCTGGTCGGAGCCGGAGTGAACTCCGACAGGACCGACGACGTGATGGAAGACTCGGACGGAGACGCGTCCGTGCTGCGCTGGCCGCAGCCCGGCCCGGACAATGCCGCCCAGAACCTGGGCTTAATTGTAGGCAGCGACGCCGCGGACGCGACGTAGCGGTGTCATTCAATCACACCCGTGTTTTGTTTTTGTTTTTTTTCCTCTCCATTTCTCCTCATGTGTTGTCTAGATGCATGCGCTCATTGCCCGACTGTGAACGTGTCTCTGGGTTGTGTTGACATACGGTCACTTGCTAGGTACACCTCACTCAAACTGGGTCAAGTGGAAACGTCCTGCGTGGAATCCGCCGTGGATGAGTGCTGTGTAGTTTTAGAGCGGCGTTGACTCAACTGTGTGGTGATGTTGATTGTGTTTTTCTCTATTGAGATGTTACTGACAGTAACATCTGTCCACCCTATTTATATCAATATGGATAGAATAAATACACTTCTATAATGCAGTGTGATGAAAAACAAAATGTGTGATCTATTATTTAAACAGGTAATCTAATGGAGACAACTAGTTAAGATGTATATTAAAGAAAACATTCACAAGTGCCGTTCAAAACGCTTGAATAATAATATTGTAAAATCTTAAGAAATTATTTTGTGTGTGTGGAATTTCCTCCACTGTCATTGTTATGCTTTGAGTGGGAAAGCGTCAGATGCCAAAGATATTATAATATAAAAAACTGAGACATTTGACAAGTGACAACAAGTTTGTAAAATGCTGCCTTTAACATGACAATACATTTAATAAATGTATAACTGATTCCAGATATTAAAGAAAAGAAACCAGTTTACGGCGTTGCTTTTGGACTCAGTTAAAAATATATTATTTGTGATTTTATTTTTGTCATCGCTATAAATTAATCTGCTGATTATCTCATTGTTTTGTCAATGACGTATCAGAAATATGCTGGTTATAACTTCCATCTTGCCATGGTGATGTGTTCAAAATGCTTTGACAAACAGTCCAAAACCCAAAGTTTTAAGTTTACGATCATAAACGACAAATAAAAGAATGAACTCTTCATATATATAAAAGCTGGAACCACAGAGACTCGATTACCAAAATACTTGCTGTATAAATTTCCGGCCGTTGTCTAACTCGACTAATTTACTGATATTTGCAGCTTTTAATTTTCTAATCGAATGTAACCGAATCGTGGTGTATGTGTGATACCATTCTCACCGTGGGGAACATGTCATGATAGCTCTTGTGTTATCGGCCATCCTTTGATTTCACACCCATAGTCAAATTATGATGTAACCAGTTGTTAATGTTTCCGCTCAAATCTGTTCTCTACTTTTTCTTCTCTGTTTTCTTTAGATCAAAATGGACCCTGAGATGGACTCGCAGCTGAAGATTGGTTTCATTGGTGCAGGGAACATGGCCTTCGGCATTGCAAAGGGCATCTTGGCAGGTAAGGAGAGAGAGAGAGAGAGGGGAGAAGGGGAGAAGGGGAGAAGGGGAGAGGGGGGGACGGGGGAAGAGTCATTGAAATGGAGCAGACGGGTTCTAAATACAGACGGTCACGGTCTCTTGTGTGTTCCCTTTTATAGGAAATGTTCTTCCTGTAAACGTCAGAGTGAGCGCACCATCCTCCAGGAACCTTGGCCGCTTTCAGGTACTTTCTTTCCCAGTTCAGTGCGATGGGTTGGTGTTGCAGGACAGTGAGCAGTTGTAGTTCAGATCATGCTTTCTGTTCATAACTTAAGGTTACTTGTGAATGGCTGTTGGGCCTGCAAACCAATCCATTGTAGTGCTGATCTCGTTTAAAAAAAAAAAAAAAAAAAAGTTTATGTGTGCATACGATACAGTAATTTCAGGGTACAAATCAATAACTCATGTGCAGGAATTAGCAAGTCATATTCTTAAATTAGAAATGTGTGTGCGTGAATTAATAGAACATCATATTCTGTCATCAAATAGATTTACATTTCCAGGGTGTCAAGTTTACACAACAGTAAGCTGAGCTGGCAAAACAAAAGTGTATCCAGATAGGTCTGTCTCAAAATACAATGTTATTAGGTTGATACAAATGACTAATTGTTTTGTCTATGAAGTGTCATGCCACGGTGACGTTTACAAATTGTTTGTTTTTATTTGACCAACAGGCCAAAAACCAAAGATATTCAATTCACTTTCATCACAAGCCATCTCACTTCCCATTTTAAGTTAGCTTGTCCATAATCAAAATATATAAGCTGTATAGTGAACACTGAGACAGACATACAGTGGTGAAGCTGGGACCAGATAATGCTTTTCCTTGAAAATGTGTTTTAAAAAAAAATCAACATAGCTTCCAATTGACTTCCAGTCAACTTTACATTTAATGACTAATACTTTCAGCTTTAACACAGATGCTACTGAGAGAAGCAAAGGTTTGTCTTTTGCACTGCATCACATACGACATTTGTGCACCTGATGGCTGCAAACAGTCATAGCTGACCAGTATTGCTGAAAAAAACAACTAAAGTTAAGTAGAATACACTGTAATGTATGTGATAAATACATATGTAATTGAAAGATTATATTCCCTATGAGCCTTGTGAAGCTCCGGGTACTTTTTTCTCACTGACCTGACTCAAACTGTGACTTTTAGTTCCAATTGTTTGACATGAATTAATGTCAAACGGAGAATGTGATCTAACCGAACGCCTGTCTCTGTGTAGTGGTCCTGTTTGTATCCTGTTTCATTGACCTCGTCATATAAAACCAGGTGAACCATTATTCTTCCTGAGTGTTTCTACATGGTGGTGGGAGTAACGTCCCTTCCATTGGCTTTCAGGAGCTCGGGATTGCAGTCACTCACTCTAACGTAGAGGTGGTCTCTGGGTCAGACGTGGTCTTTGTCGCAGTCAAACCTCACCTGGTTTCACCAGTCCTAAATGAGATCTCCCTACACGTCACTGACCGACACATTATTGTGTCTGTGGCAGCAGGAGTAACACTGACAACATTGGAAGAGGTGAGGGCCCATGTGTAATGCCGTTTCAAATAAATGGTGGTTTTGTGCTGCTCTAAAACACTCTTCTCCACTCTTTTAATTCCAAGCTCCTGCCAGAGAATTCGGTTGTCATCAGGCTCATGCCAAATCTCCCATGTATGGTTCAGGAAGGGGCTCTTCTGTTTTCGAGGGGAACCCATGCGAAGCAGGAAGACGGAGCTCTGCTTCACTCTTTGTTGCACCGCTGTGGTTTGGTGGAGGAGGGACCCGAGGCCTGGATCGACATTCACACTGGACTGAGCGGGAGCGGAGTAGCGTTTGTGAGTGTCCCTGGACTGTGTGCTGTGTTTTAGAAGGACATATTTGGCCTCAACATTAAAAAGTCGGCTTGCAGGGACTGGAAAGTTACTCGCGCTACATAATCACAATGAATATTGGATCTGCTTTTATTGTACACTGAAGGTCCTTTCCGACACAACGCAACCAGTGTGCTCCGAGGCCCATTATTTCTAGTGACTTGTGCCGTGCCACGGCAGCTTTTTGCTCCATTTGGATTCTGCACTCAAACCCCGTGGGGTCGAGAGCAGCTCTCTTCCACCAGGAAACAACATTTGATCTCGCTGTATTGTTGTCCACTGATACACGCTGTACAGTGCCAGAAATAAGCCTATATGAAATTTAATAATTGCAGTAATGGACATTAGCAACATTGTTTTTAATTCTGATGCATGTGATCCCTCTCTGCAGGTGTATCTGTTTGCTGAAGCGCTGGCAGACGGAGCTGTTAAAATGGGAATGCCAAGTGCTCTGGCACACAGCATCGCATCCCAAACTGTTCTGGTCAGTTTTACTGTGCTTTTGTTTCACTGTAGCAACATAAGCAATTGTGTTTTTTGTGCCAGCTCAATATTTGAATACACCATCATTATTCTCGTCTCTGTTCCATCTGTTGCAGGGCGCTGGGAGATTGCTACGCGAGTCGGAGAAGCATCCAGCACAGCTCCGCTCTGAGGTCTGCACCCCAGGTGGAACAACCATCTACGGGCTTCACACCCTGGAACAGGGCGGCGTGAGAGCAGCCACCATGAGCGCCGTGGAATCGGCCACCGTGAGAGCGAGGGAGCTCGGTCAAAAGTCGGCAGCAGCATCCAGGAAATGACAGCTGCTGTTTGCCTTTATAAATACTTAATGGACTTAATTCAAGCCTTACAACAAAAAGCTGACTTTTTGTCTCAAGGTCACCATGGAACACAAAGACAATGCAGGACTTGTCCCTTCTTTTTTCCTTCTTCACTTTCTCCACTTGAAATGTTGGCTCTTTGACACGGAAAAGTAAATTATTTGAACATGACCCTTTGATTTCTTTTGAGAGAATTGCTACTTTTACATACACATCAATAATCCAATATGTAATGCAAGTAAGGTGTGACTAAACAATTGGATGCATAGTACTCGTTTACATTATTTTTTTTAAGCCACATTTATTGAAGGCCATGTTATCTTATTAGTATGGAGAGTAATGCGAGAGGCTTGTCAACTTCATCAGTCATTAATGAAATTATACTCTCTACCAAAACTTTTCTCGTCATGCCTTACTTGCCATGATTGGATTAGTATGTGCATGCAGAATGAGTGGATGTATTTAATTATGAGACAATAGTATGTAAAATCGGTCAAATGAAGCGTACAGTAAACCAACATTTTGGATGAGGATTGTCCCACTTGTGGTTCAATTCTAGTTGTTGGCTGTGTATAACACAATGTTGAGAACAATGGTCATGATGCGTAATTCCAAGTGTGTTCAATGGGTTTTTCATAAAGTGTCCTGTGAAAAATCTCCCTCTGTGTGGTGCCTAAGTCTGAGTTAAATTGAGGTCTTGCCATCATAAAACGGCAATGTAACAATGGAACCATTTTGATAGTGGATCAAGTCATTTTTCTACTAAATCAGTATACAAATGAAATTGAAAGTAGCTATCTTTACCAGCTGCAACATGAAGTTGAATTACTATTTATAATTCTATATTATAAACGGTTTAATAATAGTATTTTAACTTTTAAAAAAAAGGAGTTAAAAGTACTTCTTCCACCACTGGCTTAAAGTCTAACCAGGTTTAAGGTGTGGGTAAATGAGTACACACATGACATGTCAGACACAGTGACACATAAGCAAGGCTGGTCATACTAGGACGAAGGTTTACAAGACACAACGTGGTCCTTTAACCCCAATTTAGATCCTAGAATGCTCCACTAGTAGTGAGAATAATAGTTCATATTATTCTGATCATTGCGTGTCAACAATGCATGGGGCATCAAGAAACAATGATTCATAACTCCCCTACCCTCTAAGATCACACAATCTCTCCTGCTCCTCGCTTCCTCCTCCTCCTCCTCCTCTTCCTCCTTCCCGTTGTCACTCTCTGGCTGCAGAAACACGCGCTTTACCCGCCGGCCTGGTCCCACACCGACGAGACCAAACACACACAGCAGTAAGTAACGTTAACGCGGACTGACAGTCGGCGATTCGAGTCTGATGATTAACGCCGGGACTCGTTTATGAGACATTTTGGGGAAATTAATGAATATTCGGCGGGTTTTCAGTCAGCGGGGACTCGGCGCGTGTTAGCCGAGGAGGCTAGCAAGCGGCTAACTAAACGGGGCAGCTCGCTAGCGCCGAACGCCGACCAATGCGGCTGTCACGGCGGCAGGACGCCGTTCTTCAGTGGCCGCTGTCCCACACTGACACGTTACACACACGTCTCAATGGGAAGAGTCGGGCTTCGGCGCCGCAGTTTGACGCGTTTTGCTCGGCGTGCTCTTCAACCGCAGCGTCGCATCGTAGCTAGGACCTCCCGCAGGATGGGAGCCGGCTAGCTGACGGCACGGTTGAGGTTAGCAGGGCGCACCTCTGGGTGATGCCAGCTCCGTCGGGGCCTCTCTCACTGGGAAACATCTCGCTCGACAGGCTTTTCCGGATGAAATACGGATTTTATAGGGAACGTGTTTGCTTGTTGTCAGGTGTGCAGTCTTTTATTTCAAGTAGGACATATTTTTTGTATGAATAGAATCTGTTTCATCATGTTTGCCTTGATGGCTTAGTCCGGTGAAGAGGCTGTGGATATTGTTGAAACATTTACATAAGACGGTAACGTTGTATCAAGTGTCAATCAAGAATGGCTGAAGTGCCCTTGAGCAAACCACTGCACCCCACCCTTCCTGGGGTGTTTGCGCTGCATCTGACCCTGTGATAAAGCAGCTAAACTGCCCCACACGCATTAACGGGTTAAACCATTGTGAGTAAAAGTAAATGCTATTTCGAGAGCTTCGCAGAGGTTATGTGAGTTGACTTCCCTTAAAATCATTACAATAGTGGTTCATGCACTGATGTGAACAGTGACATAAGTGAACATTCAAAGGGTAAAGCTCTGGCTTGAAATATGTAGCTGTATTTAATATCATCACCCTGTTATGTGAACGTATTGTCTGAGTCCAAAGCCTGATCTGAGTCATGGAACTCCATTGTCATCAATAAACTATTTAAAACAAGTCGCTGAGCGACATTGTTGCACTGTGGGACACGCTCCCTTCATTTAGGTTAATGCAGGCACTAGTTTATTCTGAGTAATTCCCAGCTGCTAGATACTCAACAGAGCACCACATGCTGCTTAAAGAAAGCCCACTGTTCCAGGGACGTATCCTAAACACTATATTGGTCAGCTATTTTAGGAAATTAATTATTTAGACAAGACTGTATATGTGTTATGCCTTTTTTTCATTTTTCATTTAAAGATCTCAGTATAATCAAATGGAGTGCCACAGATGGAGTAGAGAAGTAATATGAAGGGTGGGTAAAGCTTTGGGAGGCATTTAAATTGTTGTTTGAAGTTTATTGCTTAGTATAAGTTTTTAGCGAGTGATAGTATTTTCCATATTCATTTGAAATTGTCAAAAAGGCAGAGTTCCATGTCGAGTTATCTATTTAAATATACCTTTTAACACATAGCTTCTTTCCCCTGATCTTGCATTCAGAATTTGACAAGTGAGTATGGCTGATACCACTGACATTTACCTGGTTTGAGATTTGTTGTATCCATAGTTGAACCTTTTTGTGCCAGTTCCATAGTTCTGCAAGGTGGTGATTGTTAAATTTATTTTCCCATTGCTTGCGTTTAACTGGATGAAAAGAACGTGTTGAGCATTTGACGTTGAATACTAGTTTAAGCTCAACACCTTTACCCAGGAAGGTGAGTTGAGAGCTTGGATACAATTTTCTTTTAAACATTAAAGGAATACTAAATATATATATATATATATATATATATATATATATATATATATATATATATATATCTTTTTTTTTTGTGATGTATTCCTTTAAGCAGGAAATGCCTTTGCAAAATATTGCCAAATTCCATGTCAGTGGTGTATTAGTGTGGGTGTATCAATATTAATACACCCACATGTTGAGAATGCATTTCCTGTATCGTAGTAAAAAAACACGGCATGCCTTGCACAATGTTTGATTTGTCAGCAAATTAAACGTCAGTACCTACTGAATTAGTCAGTCTGCTTGCATGGACATGTTGTGTGTTTTTCACAGATCCATCAGTGGAGTGGGATTTATTTAATTTTTTTAAACTCAATGCCTCGTTAATATTTTTCCTTCGACTTATTACACCCTCTTTGTTTTGCATGTTGTCATGTCACTGTGTCAAGATTTGTCAAGTATTATGCCTTTTTATTAAGCAATTTATCACAGGAAAAAATGGCTCTAAGTTAAGTGTTTGTTAGCTTGTGAATGTTGAGAAGTCATGTAAAGTACTCAGACTGCAGCTCATTATTGTGAGTATTTAAAGGTCCCTTGGTTGTCAGATAAAAATGATGCTGCAATGTCTGCATTACTATACAGGGACACTAAATATACATTTGGTAAATTCCCTTATAAGATAAGCATAACAATGATGCATAGTGTTATGACTAGTGTTATAATTGTACCGCAGAAAGCTACAATTTCACTTAAGAGCACATAGAATAAGCTTAAAACCAAGTGATAAATTACAGTAAAATATAGCTTAATAGCTGTGTCTCCTTTTCATATTTGATGTCGTAGCAATTAATGTTTCACATGCACCTGAATGTGATCGTCTCAAGTCATGTCTTGATAAGCTACATGTTGGTTTTTTACAGTGATTTGTTTATAAAAGTAAATTACTTAACGATTGTGTCAGACTAGCATTTTGTATTTTTGGCTACACTTAGCCAACTTTACATCCGACTGGCATTTAGACTCCAAAGCACTAACGTCACTGTTAATTTGACCTTAATCATGCTATTGAGTTTATACCATGCGAGCATAGCTCCGAGTTTTGGTAGAACTTATTTGGCATCTGCTGTGCATGACTTTGTGGATGATACTAGCTTTTGACAAATCACAAACGAGTTGATTCCATTCACTAAAGATGTTTAGTTCATCTGCATGGGTTTCTTCTAGTTTCCTGCATGCCCCTTGCTTTTCTCTGGGACTGGTTTGTAGACTCTTTCGTACAGCTCTATGAAGAATAAAATGTTTTGGTACCGATTTAATTTGTAGCGCTGAGTCTATTAAATCAATCCCTTTGTGTTTTCCTGCGTCTCTCTAACTAATACAAAAGTCTGTACTTGTTATTCTCTTTATTTCCCCTGCAACGGATCAAAGATGATGTCTAAGAAGATCCCCCAGTGCTCTGCACTGGATCAGTCGGAGCTTGATCAGCCTCCCAGTCATTGTCAGGTGGACCGACCTGCAAAGACAGCGCTGGGGTGTAGGAACAAGGCCGAGTGCGGTCAAAGAAATGGAGAGACTGCGTCCTCGTCCCCCGAGAGCGGCAGCTTGAATGGAGATGGAAAGCGCAGTGGGAAAAGTCGTCGCCGCAAGAAACGTTCATCCGATCCCGGGAGTCGCCCTGATGGGAAGGCTGACACAAACACCAAGACCGAAGAGAAGCCAGACAAAAGGGCCAGCCAGCCGCCACCCGACCCCCGTGCCGACCTGATTGGCCTGAAGTCCGAGTGTGCTAATGTTTGGTTTGAGCGCAGCGCCTACGAGCGCGCCGAGAGCCTCTACCAGTGCTGGTTGACGAGCCCCTCCAAAGGGACCACCAAGTCAAACCGGTCACCTCCAGCCCCAGGTAAAAACTCTCAATCTGCTGTGGCTCCGTCTTCCTCGGGATTGGTGTGCCACCATGTTGTCCAGGCCGTGTGGAAGAACAAGACAACCTTTGACAAGGCAGAACAACGCAACGTCGACGAGTCCGTGCCGCCGCCCATTCCGATCTCTCTCGACCTCCCATCCTCGCCTAACCACTCCGTTGCATCCAGAACCCCTGATGAAGGATATCAGTCTCTCGCCCCGACACCTGCAACTCCTGTCGTCCAGCAAGCATCTGCTACGCCGACCAATCGCCAGTCGATCAACGGACTGCCGCGCATCCCAGTGGAGCTGCTCAGAGACGTGTGGCTGGAGAAACCGCTGTATGACCGCGCCGAAGCCGCCTTCTACCAGAATCTGTACGGTAACAATTCCTCCAAACGATCCAGCTGCACCTCCACTTCCAGAAGTACCGACCACCCTCAAAGCCTTGTCGAGGAGGAGGAGGAGGAACTGGCGGCGGAGGAAAAATGGGTGGTCCCACAGGGCAAAGCAGAAGTCTTCCATGCTCTGCTTCCGATTCAGGAGGAAGAGGAGCCATCTGAGGTCCCAGAGAAGGACGAAATGTCGGGGGCCGGCTACTTCATTCACCCAGACAGCGAGCGGGTGTGGCTGGACAAGTGGCGGTATGACGCTGCAGAGAGCCGTTTCCATGGTTACTATGAGAGTAAAGCCGTGGTGAGGAAGAAGGGCCGGAGGCCAGAAGCAGCAGCAGCAGCAGCAGCTGCCTCCACCGCCCCACTGAGGGACAAGTATGACCAAAGCGGGAGAATGGAGTCGCTCCAGATGTTTAAAAAACATATTTCATTATTTTATTTTTTTTTAATGTCCTCATGGGTTTCCCTTTTTCTTTTGTGAATGCGTCAACTTTGTTATTTAATTCGTCTTGGTTCATTCATTTTATTCCTTTTTGTCTGTCTGAAGTCTTTCCGTACGACTGTCGTTTGTGTGAACCATTGTTGCCTTTTGCCAACTTAACGTCATCTAAAGTTTCTTTCGTATCGTTGTGTTGGGGTGGTTTGTTTGTGGGATGTGCAGATAAAAGAATACATACAATATGACATTTTATATAACATTTGACAGCTATTGCGTCATTGGCAATTTAGAGCATGGTGATTTTTAATTATAACTATAAGTGGCAGTAATAACATAAAATCCCACCTCTGTCCTGTTCATACATACTGCTCTTGTCCCCCCTTGCTCTCTCCTCAGTAGCACCATGGGCTCCGTGGACTTTTTGACCCAGGAGAAGATCTGGTTTGACAAACCTCGCTTCGACGAGGCGGAGAGACGCTTCTACGAGCGCTCGGACGGCTCGTCCCAACCAGCGCAGGTACGCAGGCTGTCCCACAGGTTCTGTTCAGCTCCTGTTCCAGATGGTACCTGTGTGTCCATACGGAACATGAATATTGGAACCTTTTACAATATTCATTATCGATATTTCGATATATGTGACAACACTACATTGAAATAATGGTGCTAAAGAGACTCAATTTTTTTATGAAGTAAAGGATTAATCAAAATTGAGTTTTATTCTAATACGTTTAAGTACTTTTTAATTTTTTTATTTATTTTATACACTTTATCCACTTTATTCTACTTCTACTCCGTCTGTATATATAATATTCTTCTTGTTTTTACTCTTTTATCTTATTTCTGTTATTATACTACTTGTGTATTACTTATTACTGTGAGCAATGCTGCTGTAATCCTGTAATTTCCCCACTGAGGGACTAATAAAGGATTATCTTATCTTATCTTATTCATTTTCTTTCAGGATGCCGGGGCGAACACCATTCTGCAAGACATTGCCCGAGCCAGGGAGAACATCCAGAAATCTCTAGCAGGAGTAAGTTCATGTGTTATTTGCTGTATCAGTCCCGTAGCTCACATTTTCCACTTGGTACATGTAGGCTGAGCAATCGAGGGTCCACTTGACCTATATCGCACATTGCTTTCAATTGTCCAGGGTAACGGGACACTGTGACAGGTTTGAGTCTCGGGCAGGCACCAAAGAGGGCAACACACACACACACACACACAATCGTGAGGGCAGTAACAGCTTTTATTAATTTCGGTTACGTTTCTGCTAGCGAACGATCCGAGCATCCGCTCCCCGCTCTCTTTCCTCCTCTCCAGCTACTCCTGCTCTTATATGGAAGACAAACACACACACACAATTGATCCCAGCTGAGGCTGATTTACACATCACGACACCGTTCCCTGAACCACCCCCCCCCCCCGCTCCACCCACTCTGCAGCTGAAGCTAACATACCCCGCTGCCACAGACGCGTTGTAAGATCAGACTCATTTAACGACATGCATGTTTTGTGTATCCGTTAAAGTCTACCATTTTAGTCTGGCCGTCTGCTGATTTGTTTCTTTTGTGTGTCTTGACTGTGCAGACCATCAGCAGTGCGGCTGATCAAGGGGAGATCATCTGTCGCATCAAGAGCCTGGAGCTGGAGAACCACAGCCTACACAAGGGTGGGTTGGTCTGTTGATGTTAATTATAGGCGCAAGACCCGAGGTTGGGGGCATTTCAGTGGCTGAAAGGAGGGCAGGATATTTATATCTAGCTTATTTAACTCTTGCTGGTTTCTTGAAAGCCTTTTTTTGTTCGTTGTATCCATGTTGAAAATGACAAATGGTCACCAGAGCCCAAACTGATTGAAACTGTTGACCAACAAACTAGCAGGAGCAAGTATGCTGCTGCCAGAGGAACTACGATCCACAAAGATTTATAGCAGAAATTATAGAAATATCTGCACATTTGAGTTTGTGTAACTCAAATGTGTGTAATATTTTGGGATTTCACTTGAGAGACAGATTAATCAATGCTTTAAATTTGACCCTGTCAGGTCAGGAATGACAACTGGTAGGATGCTGCCAGTGGCTCTGATTTTAATTTTTTTCATGACATGCGCCACTTTGACATTTTTGGGACTTTTGGGATACTACATTATGACTTCAGAAAAATAGATATTATATTATATGATTTTTTTTGATAGCATATGGCATGTTTATGACCTTTTTACCACATTTTTATGACAAACTATGATTTATTTTATCCTTCCGGGGTTATGTTTCCGGGTTGTAAGTCCGTCCTTCCATTCTCATTCCCGTGAGCGCGATCGCTCAGACTCTTTTTGTCACAAATGGATTCATTTATTCAGTTGTGGAGGTCAAAAGTCGAGGTCACTGCAATCTCTCAGGAGAAAATTTCTTTAATTTGGCATGAACATCTACTTGAGCTCAAGGACAAACTAATTATTTTTAGTACACGATATACCACCTTATGACTCTTTTATGATATTTGTATAGTGTTCTGTCATAGTATGTTAAACAAAATGTCCTCTTAGGAGGCTCGTCAAATCATTTTTTTATAAATGAATGTTTATATATAAAAATATATATATATATATATATATATATATATATTCATTCACTCACAAACACATGTGTATACACTTCTCTCCTGCTGCATTTCTTCACGTGAGACTGACTTTATGTTGACTGTTTGTGTGCTGTTTCTTTAGTGGTGGAGGACTTGAGGGCTGCTCTTTCCAAACTGGACTGTCGAGTGTCAGTCCTGGAGAAACCTCCTGCAGCTGTAACCACGGCTACCACTCCTGCAGTACCCTACACTAATGTGAGTTCATGCAGACTGCTTTAGCAAGTCAGTCATTTGGTGCTTCACTTTTATTTCTCCTCCTGTATATCGCTGTGGAGCACGTGAATATTTGTTCTCTGTTCAGGGCAAGACCGCCCAGCAGAAGACCAGCGCCCCAGTTAAAGACGACGAGGAGGATGATGATATTGACTTGTTCGGTAGTGATGATGATGATGAGGCAGAGCAACTCAAAGAGCAGAGGTTGAAAGAGTACGCAGAGAAGAAGGCCAAGAAGCCTGGCATCATCGCCAAGTCTTCCATCTTATTGGATGTCAAACCTGTGAGTCACTGAACGGATTTATTCAAGGTTCAATGTCTCCTACAGGAGCCTAAAACTATAGATGAAAACCGTGATGCATAAAAAGCATGTTTCAGAATGTGGACACATACACATAATCTGAGTCTTTAAAGTGCTGTCAATGTACTTTGACACAAAAAAAAAATATATATATATATACACACACAACAATATACAATGTCTATATGCACTGTAGTTTTTCTTGAGGTTTGATACTGACCCTGCGCCCCTTTACCTTGTGTCTTATCCTGATCCAGTGGGACGATGAAACTGACATGGTGAAGCTGGAGGAGTGTGTTCGCTCAGTGGCGGCTGACGGTCTGTTATGGGGCATGTCCAAACTGGTCCCGGTGGGTTACGGCATCAAGAAGCTCCAGATCTCATGTGTGGTGGAGGACGACAAGGTGGGAACAGACATTCTAGAGGAAGAAATCACCAAGTTTGAAGACTATGTAAGTACTCTGCAGTTATTCAAGTGTTTTCACAAAGGTCAAACACAGACCAGTCTGGAAGAAGTCTGGTTATTTATTTTTTCAATTTAACTCAAACCGGAATCATTAAAATTCTTCTAAACTTAAATTCAAAGGGTCTGCGTGAACCTCCTTTTTATTGTTTTTGGTCAATATTGAGGCCCCTAATCAAGTTGAATATCCTGAAAGAGAAACTACTCATCTTGACCACATGAGGGCAGCACTGCGCCGTCACTGACGCTTGCAGTTTCCAGTTTATTGGATTTAGTCAGTTAGCTGTTAAATTGTATTTCACTAAGTAGTTTCTAATATTTAGTCTCCAACACAAGCTACAGCATCCAAAATAAAAATAAGGTTTATTCGACACCTCTACAATAAAACCTGGACATAACTATCATGAAGATAGTATTTATTGCATTACCTAATAAATAGTGGAGCCAAGACGATGGAAAAACCTGAACTGGGAAGCATTGGCATTGAAACACTTGTTATGAACACACAAAAAAGCAGAAAGCACAGGCATTTAAATTATTTTGGTATTCTTTGCTTTCTGATGTGTTTTTCAATGGCGATGGTTTCAGTCAGCGTTCTCCGACCAACCAAAACAGAGCTGGACCTGAAAAAGAGTCGCATGAAGCAAAAAACTGAAGAATGTCAGTCCCGGAAAAAATATTTTTACGTGCCAATTCTAGTATTACAATGTCCATAAAATACTGCACGGCACATCGCCATGATGAATAAGAAGAAGAAGGGGCTGAAAGCTTGTAGCAAGTGAACTAAAGTGTTTCCTTTTTGCTCCGTTTCAGATCCAGAGTGTTGACGTAGCGGCTTTCAACAAGATCTGATTCCACCGGGTTTCTTTGTGTCTTTCGTCATGCCTTGTTTTTCTGCCGTTAGTGTCAACAGTTAATAATATTAATAAAAACAAATTCTTGCACTGAAGCTATCGTCTTATTGTTTAGTGTTCTTCTCCTGAGTTTGTCCCCAAATGACACAAACTTGCCTCCAGTGGGCACAGTCAGTTTATTATGTCATGTCTGCTTCCACCTCAAAACCCTGAACTTAAATAAAAATCATCTTACCAACAAGAAAGAAAAGTACACTTTTATTTATCCCAGTGGGTAAATTCTTCTCTGCATTTGACCCATCCTTAGTTATTAAGGAGCAGTGGGCTGCAGTGAAGCTCCCGGGGTGCAACTGGGGGTTCAGTGTCTTGCTCAAGGGCACTTCGACATGCAACTATGAGGAAAGCGGGGATCGAACCGGGAACCTTGTGGTTACCGGACAAGGACCTGTTATCCGTAGAACCACGACAGATCTCACTGTGGAAAATTCAAAATTCACTCTTGACTTTGTAAAAGTGGATAAACTACACAGAAACTGTGGTGAGAATTGAATGTTGGTTCTGCAACACACTTTCAGATGAACCACAATAGACCACATGCCTTTCATTCTGTGGTCCCTTTCTTGAAGGTGTAATGGTATCAGCTGCCCACTAGGTGGAACTGTTCAGCCGAGTATGACTAGTCTATAGAGGGAGGTATCTAGGTTATAGTAAGCAAAGGTTTTTAATATCTCTAAAACTCTTCATTTACATTCAAGACATGTGCTGTATCTTGTAATAAACGAGAGGACAGGATGAGGTGAGTACGGACAGAGAGCAACACAAGGGGCAACTGGCAACGCATGGGGCAACTGAACACCTTTTCCACACAAATCCCAAGAAGAAAAGGATGGAAACCAGTGCGTTGTCGAGACGGAGCGGCGCAGTGTGGCTGCAATGTTTTGGCCGACTAAAGAACGGTTCCTCAGACCAGCAGCTCACTGCACTGGGAGTTACGACACTTTGATGTTAAAATCTACCATGAAAAGTCTCTTTTGCAATGGATTTTTAACACATTTCAGTGAGTAATATGACTATTCATCTTTTTTTTTTTTTATTAAAAAAAAAAGTTTAATAATAAAGTATTTAAGAGAGAACAAAAAGATTATGAAAGAGACAGACACAACATTAGTCCATGGGGGCTCCGTGAGGCTGTGCTTGAGCTCGCCGCTAACACTCCAAATGACCACGTTTAGAGGGCACGTGAACACATCTTCGTTCAGGAGGCGCTCTTACATCTGGACTAAACACAAAGCACAGCTGAGGCCAAGGAAATGTCCTTTATTTATTTAGTCATGAAACAAACGATGGAAAATTTGTACCTGATGACGACGCTTCATGAAAAAGTTATTAATATTGGGGGGAATGTGAAAATACACGCAATTGATATTTCAGCAGTGGACCGACCAACTGATGTTGCCATCCCTAGAGTCAGCGCACTAGGATAGACAATAAAGTGCACACACACCACAAAATATATAGAAATAAAAACAACAAAAAGTACATATTGACGTGTTTTTAAAACAAACACAAATGTGCAATAGGTGCCAGAGAGAGACAGACAGACAGACAGACTCAGGGTTCATTATAATATGAATGATTAAAGTGGCTCTGGGTCTGATGAGGTATGCAGGACCGGATTAATGGAAGAACTCTAAATTCAAACTTCACACACACACTTGATCTCCATGGCAAACACCAGTTATGAACTGGGAGGGCTCTGCTGACGGTCAGCGTTGGGCCAATCTCCAAGGGATTGTCATTTTATTTATGCAGATCATGAGGGCTGCCAGGTGTGATCCATACAGCGGCTGACCTTTCCCAATGACAGAGAATAAAAAGCTCTCCGCTCTGCAGTAGTTACCATGTGTAAAACACAAAGTGCACTCGGCTCTCTGAAAGCTGCTCCAGCGGTGAGTGAATTGATTAACCGACTGTGCTGCTTTTTTTTTTTTTTGTGTGTGTTTATTTTTGCGAGGCACTCAATTATTTGAACTCAGTTCCTCAGGGAACCCAGGCTAATGGAAATGGGGGGGGGGGGAAAAGAAAGAATGCATTTAGAATAATTCAGGCTTCATATCTTGCTGTGAAAAAAAAGATGTCGATTTGCTTTGGAAACATGTAAATCAATCATACTTAACTGACAGGTTTCTGTTTCTCTTTCATGAACAAAAATACGCTGAGTTTAAAACACGGCATTTAATGCCCTGTTGAAATAACTGTTTTTGCTGTAAAGCCCCCCCGTGGTCTGTTTGATTGCAGAGATGTAATGTTGCCTCAGTTACAGCCTGCCTGTCTGTCTGCCTGTCTGTACATCCACTACTCCCATCCTGTTAAAAGACTTTTGACAGCCTCCTGCATAAAGGTGGCCCCATCTGGGCTTTGAGAGGCTGCAATAGACAGACGGATGGACGAGGTGCAGCCAGAGGAGGCCGTGCACAGCAAACCCCCTGAAGACTCACACTGCCGTGCTCAGTCATGGATGAACAAGAAACAAAAGCCAAAGTCAGGCAGGAACACTTGGGCTGGGAGAGACGGGAGCAATTACTGTCTGAGAGATAGAGGGCGGCCGAGAGGAAGTAAAGGAAGGAACACCAGACACTTCCTCTGGAGCGCAGCCAGAGGCAAACAAAGGCAGCAGCGCACACACACATATACGACATGGAAGCATTAAAAAGCAAAAAACTAATCTCTTAAATTCATCAACTTTCCTTCCTGTTCTGTAAAGCAATACGATCAGCTCAGTATTTGTCGCAATTCATGAACATGAAGAGATGCCGAGAACATTTTCATCTTCTGGTCTTATTTTCTTAATCCGGACACCAAATGATCTGTTATACGATACAATAAACTCCTGCCAACCATATCAAAATATGTTGTCTTAATATGGCAGCGAGTTCACCGTGTGCTTTGTTCCCACAATTATGTTCATAGTTCATACAAATGTAATTGATTTTCCGGGCTTTGGTAGAACACATGATTGTTGTTGTCAGCTATCAGCGGCAGCTTTGATGACTGGATTGTGGTTTTAGTCTGTGGATTAGGGTGAACACACACACACACACACACACACACACACAGAGAGAAAGGGAGGGTGATGATGTAAACCAAAGTATATTCACTAAACAACTCAATATATCTCAAATGACTAAATATAATGAATATTATTAGAATATATCTAGATATACCATACAGATACATCTAGACATTGACAGCATAAATGCTGTTAACTCTGAAACACACAGATTCATCCTAGTATTTATGAAACATAATGGGAAACATTTTGCTTACACAAAGTTGTTTGACTGGACACACTACAGTTCCCTAACAGTCATAACTTGGACATCCTTGATGGGACAAAATCAAAAACATGTATACTTCCTCTGATCTTCACCCCAAAATCTAAATCATGTAGAATTCCTCTGATCTTTAGTGCTATTTATCCATCTAGATTGTTTTGGTGAGAGATACCATGTAAGGGACCCGATTCTGTAAACTGTACGAGCTTGAAGCGAGGAGTTGCTTCACATTCAGGAAAGACTTTTCTCTCCGTGAGTCTAAAGGTTATCTGCCCAGCGAGAAGGACGCTTTCTCCTTTAAATCTTTGACTTCCTTCGTCCGTCTCTTCCTCCACTTCCTCATCTGTATTTACAGTCACAAGCAAGTACCATCGGGTTGACATCACCTCCTCATCTGGCGCTTCACCTCGGCGAGCAGACGCCCTCCGACTCTGTCTGGGCGGCAGGAAGCACGTGGGCAGAGAGAGGTGTCTCATAGAGGCACGTATTAAATATACATTGCACACACTCAATATGAGGCCCCATTTCTTACGGACACAAAGACCGGCGAATTATTCATGTTCACGCTGCTCTGAAAGCGGCTCATCCAAGAGCGGTGCTAATTTGGCTTTCAGATCAGCTCTCCGCCAGGTACTCGTGTAAATACCCCGCTAGAGAGCTGCGCTCACTAAACACGGGGCTACTTGTGCTTCCTAGAGTCTTCAAAATTAGGATGGGAGCCAGAGCCTTCAGTTATCAAGCTCCTCTTTTATGGAACCAGCTTCCACTTTCAGTCCGGGAGGCAGACACAGTCACCTCATTTAAGAATAGACTTAAGACTTTCCTCTCTAATAGTGCTTATAGTTAGGGATAAATCAGGTTTGCCCTGGTCCAGCCCCTAGATATGCTGCTATAGGCTTATAGGCTGCTGGGGGATATTTTAGGATACACTGAGCACCTATCTCCTCTTCTCTCTCCTTATGGATGAATTTACATCTCTCCATTGCACCTTACTAACTCTGTTTCCTCCCCGGAGTCTTTGTGACTTCATGTCTCGTAGGGTCGGACCTGGCTGTGTCTGAAGCTGGTCCTGGGTCCTTGCCCCTGCTTCCTACATCCAGCCTCTGGCTTAGACCTGGCCTCCTTCCCAATGGCCCTGCCTCCTTCTCTGTGCCTCCTGCCTCAAAGGCCGACCTCATTGGTCCGGCCTCTTTCACGATGCCTCCTGCCTCTGTGGCCCTGCCTCCTGCCATGGCCCTGCTGATGCCCCTCCTCTCTTTCTCCTTCTGTTTACATGGCCCGTGGTTATCTGGATCGTGGTCCATGCCTACTACTCATTATTCATAATTTCTGTCATATTCATTGAATGTGTTGTAACTCTGTAATTCTGTACACATGACATCTATTGCTTCGGTCCATTGCTCTCCTGAAGGTTTCTTCCCTTTTTTCCCCGTGAAAGTTTTTTTTCTATTTTTTGGGAGTTTTTCCTGATCCGATGTGAGGTCAAAGGTCAGGGATGTCGTATGTGTACAGATTGTAAAGCCCTCTGAGGCAAATTTGTGATTTTGGGCTGTACAAAATAAACTGAATTGAATTACAAATGTGCAGTGTTTAAAAATTGCATATAAACACAGGGATAAAAAAAAAAATGAAATCATGTGGATAAAAGATGTGATGCATGAAGATGAGTCGATGATTGTTTTATAAATCACATAGAAGGCCTCTGAATCAAATCTCAACCCTACACTCTAGTAGTGACATTTAACCACTAATCTGAAAGGTCTGTTCTGCCCAATCTACAACATCTATAAACTGTGAAAAATGTACATCTAAAAAAATGCAAAACTCTAAAAAAAAAAAAAAGGATATTTAAAAAGCTCAGGATGCACCCGTGCGTCTTTACGGCACTCACAGATCAATATTTCTTTTAATTGTGTGCTCACTAAGTGAAGCTTTCACTAGAGATTTACAGAAGCTCTATAACGACGTCTTTAAACTGCGTATCTTGCTTAAAGACGAACTTTACAGATTATACACCTGAAGTTCAGTTTACTCGGCCCAATATTCAGAAAACCTCTGGATATTTAAACTTTGAGTTCCAAAGTGGAGTCAAGAACGCCGATGATGTCATCGGGGTTATGTTGGTTTTGTCCAATGAAAGATGCTATTGCATGATGGGAAATAAAGGATCCCGTGTGCTTGGAGCTCCACTCCCGACATTTCGTCCTCTGGTGCTTTGATTTGGATCCTCCTTTGTACATTTTATGAATCTTGCGAGTCTCTCAACCGTGTGGACGTCATTAGTAAATCCTTTGAAAACTTCTTGCCTGCTCAAGAATCTTTGGGTAAGTGTCCAAAGAAAAATGTGATACAGAAAGTTGTCAATATATAAACAATATTATGCTGCATGCAGCCTCCTAACTGTGCCCCCTCGCTTGGTGACTTATTATGCAAAGAAGCCTGGATTCCTTTGTAAAGAATGAATAAATCATGTTTGAATTATTTAACAGTGACAAGACCTGTGTGTCTTAGCTGATTGGCTGTTTACACCACGGATGTGGAAGTCGGGTAAATAAAACAGCCTCATCACGCAGTCGTCTCCACTCTTGGATTCTTCCCCCGTCTCATTCAACAAACACGAGGCCGGCGACACACGGCGCTTGCCGAGAGGAAGACCCGGATCTCCATGAATAAGGACAAACGCGGATGAATTAAACATCACGGCAGCTTCCAGGCTTGAATCCTCGCCGTTTAGGTCCTCTAAAAACAGCCGATCCATCAAAACAAGAGAGGCAGGAGATAACTGACGAGGTCACCAGCTCCGTCAAAACAGGAAGTGGACTGGTGGGGCTGAGTGGGAGGCTGGCTGCTGTCGACGCAGGAACGAGACCGAGGGAAACGCACCGAAGACAGGATATGCCAAGAATAAATGAAGCAAACACGTGACGTTAATCTTTAAAAAGACACAACACAAAAACACGATTAGGTCTATTTTTTGTTGTTTTGTTTTAAATGATTACAGTCATTACAGGAGTTATTACATGCCCACTTAAAAAAAGAAGGTACATTAGGAAAAAGAAAAAAAAGAAGAAAAACAATTATTGATTCGCTTTGATTTCTGTAGCATATTTGCATCATGGATAACAACTTAAAGATTGAATTTTGCAGCACTTTTAGAGTATAAATGGATACAAAGTATCGGCCTTCATGTGCAGTGTTTAACTTCCTTCATTCATCACAATCATGTCGACTGGCTTCACAGAGACCAACAAAAAAACAGACAGCGTTTTCTTTTCTTCTTTTATCAAATTAATTGATGCGACTAAATAACGCAGATTGCCATAACTACATTCTAGGGCTGAATATCAAAATAAATCACTTTCCTTCATTTGTTAGAGCAAGACACAATTTGCATATTCACAGAGATTGTAAAAAAGAAAAACTGAGCGATAAGAATATTTCCATAAAATGTACACCACTGTTCCTTCATCAGTTAAAAATACAATAAAAATCTACTTTAGTGGTTTTAAAGGATGCATGATAACTGGATAGCGCTGCTCTATTTGTTTATTTTCCTTACACAAAGAAACCGTCCATCTCATCTTATTATGCTTTCAAATATAAGCAGCTGTCGTGTGTGTGTGTGTGTGTTCATCCAGGTGCGGAGCAATTATCCGAATGACCTCAGTGTCACTGAAAACATATCTAAAATTTAAACGGCAGATTACAACATAAAAGCCTTTTCATTTTAGGGCCATGAAAACAGATTTAGTGTGATGGGGTCCAACATGAACCGAACATTTCTGCCAGAGTTTCAACTCTTTCCAACGAGAGAATCCTGTTTTTGTTTCTCACCTCTTTGAAGTCAAAAGTGACATCAAGGTGATGTTGTGTATTTCGCTTATTACACGCTTCAATTAGTAAAAACACAAAACACAACTGAGGCATCGAAACACTTTTGCAAAATACACTTAAAAAGGTCAGTTGGCCCGATACCTCAGGATATTCCCACGTCGGTCTCATCCCGCAATGCGAACGCTCTCGTTTTGGAGAGATCGGCCACTCCAACACAGTGGAGATATGAGCAGCATGTGTTTCCACAAAAGGCCACTCGGTGCAACCCACAGAGTGGACTGCACTGAAATGAAATCATGAAACTTCGACTTGAAGACAGAAACACAGGAAAACTGTCCGCAACGCAAAGCTCGGAGGATTGACTCGGTGCGACAATTTGGGGAAATCCTCTTTTGGTCATTTGCCAGCTGTTTTTTGCTTCTGCTTTTAAATAAATGGGGACATTTACAGTGTGTAATAATAAGTCATTGGGACAGGAGACTGAGAGAGACAAAGCTTCCTTTCTCTCAGAGTCCCGCTCCACATTCCTCTCATTCAACTACAACTGGCTCTGTGTGTCCGTCTCGGTGTCTGCTGCGAACTTCTTGCCCTTCTTTTCTTTCTTTTTTTTTTGGGTCAGGAAATCCCTGCAAAGGGCACAGCGGCTACTTATAGAGGCCACTTGAGGATCTCTTTCAGTAAAGCGGGCTATTTTTAGGGTCTGGATTTGGGCATCCGTTCGCTTGCTCTCCAGATGTGTCAGATGCTCAGATAACGGTGGAATAAAAAGACCCATTTCCAATCGGATTGTGCAAAAAAAAATAACACACAACAACCATTGCATCCTGATCCTTCAGGGGCACATTGACAAAGTTGAAGCACGCGCGGCAGCTTATTTCCTGTTAATATCAGTCGGGACGTCTTAAACAAGCACGTGAATTGCTATCCAATTGTTTCAAATGCTTCGACTTTGGTTTGAACTTTTTGAGTGAAACTAAAAGAGAATGAATCACATCTACTGTATGAATTGTTGCTTCTTTTTTCACAGAGTAACAAGAAGACAAAAACAAACACGTTCGGACTGAGCTGCTAATTCATGTCTTTGGTCTGTCACTTACTGATCTGCTGGAATAAAATACACCTCTTTCATCTCTCTCTGTTGACAGCTCATTATCTTCTTGGTGTTTTGGCCCAACAAAAACACTTTTCACCAGCCCGCCCCCAAAACATCCCACCCCTCCACCCCTCCATCCTTTCATCCCGACTCGCCGTCAGGTTTTTTGGGGGTTTATCCAGCTCAGAAAACACTTTTTGTCAGCAGAATGTACGACTGGAAGCCATTCTCATCTTGATTCAGAGACACACACATATAAATATGTTTTCTTTCTACTAAAGACTGAAGACGAGACAATTTGTACTGTTTTACACACTCTCTCTAGGGTCAATATGTGTGATTATGATATATCTACGGCAAAAAGAAAAGCATCTTTTTAGAATTAGCATCTGTATGTCACGGCACTCTGTTTCTTGCTGCCGGAGCTTTAAAAAGGTCACCTTCAGGGTCACGGTCCATGCCGAAGGCCTGTGCAGCATGGGACAAGGACCAAAAAGGGGTCAGATATGATTGAATATGAATGAAGCTACGGGGTCAAAAGGCTTCCAGTCCTGACAAACTCTTCGGAGTATTTTTGTGATGACTGAACCGAAAGTGAACTCCCCCAAAAAGCCCAGTCCCCCTCCAACACATCCGCATTCCTTCTGCCTCTCGTTCCCTTCGATTCAACAAAATGTCCATCCTGGAAAATAACTGGAATACTAAACGGTGGGGAATTCTGCAAAGACGTAGTATTCTAATTATATCACATGCCAATTACATTTCTATTCAACACATATTAGTTGCGGTTTGTAATTGGTTTCATTGTAGCAGCTTTTGTATAATATTGTGTGACAATCATGAAGCTAATATCCCTTTAAATGTCAAAAAAGGTTCTTGAAATGAATGCCATAATATTATAATAACTTATTACTATATAAATAATAGAACAACTCGTACATTTTTTAAAAGATAATTCTAATGTTTTACTTTTTTAAGATTAAAGATTTTTTACGATCGTCCGTTATTCGTTTAACTGGATTTAATAGTTTTGCCCATTTAAAGGGATATTTCATTGCATTGATTATATTCATTATTACATTATCGGGTATATTGCATTCCTAAAGCAGACAGGATAAATAGACTGATGAGAACAGTATATTCCTCAATAGCCATGTTTGGTTGTATGGTTGAAATGTTAATATTGTAATTCTCACAATGTTAATATTGTAATTCTCACAATGTTAATATTGTAATTCTCACTGCACCATAGTGAACCCTCACCTCCAACACATTTTCTCTCTCGCTACTTATTCACCCTCTGGTGCTGGTCATCAGGGAGAAGCCGCTCGTGTCTCTCAGCCACGTTGTCCATCAAACTCATCCACACATCTGAAAAGATGGTTACAAAGTTAAAACGCAACAGATCCGGGGAGCCCTCGTTCCCTTTTCTTAAAGTGTACCCTTGAGCAGGGAGAGTTACATATTTAAAAGAGTGGCAACTTATTATCAGTCCGTTTGAATTACCCCTTGAGCCGCTCCAGTTGAAATTAAGAGCGAAAGCTCCAAACCTTTTGAGACTTGCTGGACCCGGTTTCTGTCGTTACTCAAAGACCAGCAGGTCCGGGTGGGGCTCTGAGTCAGCAGTGCTCCCTCCTTTACGGCAGGGGCCGCCGTTCCCCAGCAGCGACTCCTCGCCCAGGCTGATGCGGCAGGACGTTTTCGCCGAGCGGGGGGTGGAGGCCAGCCGGGCGTCCGGCCCCGACGCCTTCTGCCAGATGTCGTCGGGCTTGGCTCGGGGCTCCAGGGGGGGCTCTTTGTTGATGAGGTCTGGCACAGAGAGCTGCAGCTGGGGCCGACGCTCCTCTTCGCCTCCTCCGGTGCTCCCGTTTTCCACTACATCTTCTTCGTCACCCATCACTTCAACAACTTTGCCGTTGCTTCCTGTCGTCTCCCAACAATCAGCGAATTTCTTCTCTGCTGGGCCTGGAGGCAATGTGAGCTGCCCTGAGGCCTCGTCCTCCTGCTCGCCCTGCTGCTGCTGCTGCTCCTCGCTGTTCCTCAGCTCCTGCTCGGCGATGAGGGGCGTCATGTCAGGAGCAGGAAGGAAGGAGGACGGGTCAGCTGGGTCCGGAGAGGAGACCACGGGGTCAGAGGAGATCATCATGTCCTGGGTGGTCTTCAGCGCCCGAGGGAGGCGCTTCTTCCCCGATGGGGGTGGCGGGTCCAGTCGGGGGAAGGAGTCAAAGGAGGAGAAGTGACTGGAGGAGAGGGTGAATGGGGAGGTGGAGATTGATGGGGAAAGGCGGAGAAAACAGTTAAACAGAGGTCAAAAGTAAGTACTGTTCCTACAAAGGTTCTGGGACACATGGGTTCAAATGTTGTGCGGTCCTATTGGCCTGGTTCCGTTTTGAAAAATGATAAATCTAAATTTATTCTAGGATGCCGGAAAGGAGGCTCCGATAACATGTTCAAAAACTCTGATCCGGGAGAGGCCCTGAAACTGTTTACCCTTGAGGGCAGTTGGAGGTTTCATGGATACCTTTGCCCAGCCAGCCTATATGTATTTTTTTTTTTTAACAGATTTGGAGAAGGCTTTTTTTTCGACCCCCAAGGAGCCCCCGTGTGGGGTACTGCGGGAAAATGATGGTACCGAGGTCGTTGCAACTAGCCATCCCGTCCTCGGGGTAACCAAAGTGAGAGCTGCGACTGTTTACTCGGAACAAAAAGGCAAACACACTCCCAGTGGGCGTCGGCCTCCGCCAGAGTTAGATAAGCTGAAGATAATGGATGGATGGATGATTGTTCACTGGAGCTGACGGGGATGCACTCGAAGACTATTCCTTTCAATAAGCACCGCTGTGCTATATGGGAATGTGAAGAGCACGGAAAGCCAGCTTCGTGTGTATGAACAATAGGCTGGTGTGTGTGTGCGTGCGTGTGTCTGTGTGTGTGTGTGTGTGTGTGTGTGTGTAGAGTAGAGGGTGTATCTCTCCTTCTCAGGCGATGACATACGTATCTCGATACTCAGTCCAGGATCCGCTACATCTTTTTATATATATATATATATATATATATATATATATATATATATATATATACACCTCTCCTGCTCAATGTTTAAACTTGTTTACATTTTTTCCTGTCTTTTTACATACATACTAAAATTAGTAACAGCAATTCTATGATAGTGCCGCGTGTTTTGAAGCCTGCCAAGGTCAGGCGCTGATATATATATACGATGGTCTGACGTTTCTTTCTGCATGGATAGTTCTGGGTGTCTAGCAGTGGGTAAAACGTACCTTTAGTGTGAGAGAGAGCTACTGGGAAAGATAGTTTTTTGCTTGCCATATAGATTTAGCCAAATCTCTGATAATGTCATTCACCATCCAAATACTGGAATTAATTAAACGATAAGTAATAGATGAGGTCAAGCTCAAAATCCTCCTGAACGTTGTGAGCTCCAGTCCACTGCATCGCTCGCATCCAGGTCCACTCTTATTCCATTTCAGAGGTCTCAGAGGAAACTTTGGTGAGTCATTATTCATTTAAACCACATTTCTTCCAGCTATAATATACAGTGATATACACTTCTCTCAGCACAGGTAATTCAATATTTTTGCCTACAATAAGAACATGTCCAGTGGTTATATCATTACATTACATATTCATCCTAACAATGAATGCAAAAGTGCCACAAAAGGATCCATTTAATCCGTGAGGTCAATGGGTGACCAAACTGCATCAAACCAGCCACCTTTGAGGCACAAGTTTGCAAATGTATTTGGGATGATCTTCGGTTCAGGTGAAGATTAGGTGAGGATAAGTTCTCACGGATCACGTAGAAGTACTTTGTGTGTACCTGTTCACAGTGGTCTGGGCGAGTTGGTCCATACAGCTCCACACGGCATCAACGTTCTTGTTGACCTCAGTGACCCCGATGTCTCCCAGGTGACTGGGCTCCTTTCTTCTCAGCAAGTCATTGACCTGATTGGAAAAAAGAAAGAAAGACAGAGATCTACAGCACTGATGCAACACTGAGGAAATTCAATGAACATTACAACCCACATATCAAGAGTAGAAGAAGAGAACTGAATGCTGGTGCTGTGCTAACCTTCGCACCGACTGCCTTGCCCAGATTAATGGCATTTTTAAGCCTCTGTTGGCCACCAAAGGACGTAGAGTCGACGGAGCTGGACCCCAGGTTATGATTGGCCGATGCTGGGGAGCGCCGGGTTGAGGGCTGGCCCGGCCTCGAGGTCTGAGGACTCTGCTGCTGCGCGATGGAGTTCTCAAACATACTTTGATCAACTGTGGAAAAGAAGGAGAGAGAGCAGGGGAAAGAAAAGGTCGATTAGGTGAAAGCAGAACGGGATCCAACAGAAAAGGTGCGTCTGCTTTGAAGCTGCAGACGCTTCAAGCATCAACAACACAAACAAATGTTTGCTTTGAGAATGAGATGCAAAAACTCAGATCTTGCAGGCAAAGGAAAGGAAAACTCCACCGATGATCACAGAATAATATAGACAACACAACCCACGGCATTCACAATGACACATGCACAATGAATAGAAAAGACACCTCAGGTGGATGTCAATCCACTTAAGATAGGAGATCTTACCTCTTGGAGAGAAATGTTTCTCGGAAGGCATTTAATGAGACAGAAGCATCACATTTTAGATCATTTCACCTCTAAAGATGCAGGTTATTGAGCTGTTTGACCTGATTCATGTAAGAAGACAAGTCGAGGGAGGTTGTGGCTAAAAGTCTTGATACACATATCTGAAAGGTACATTGTCTGAACTTCACTTTGCACATACACGCTTTTCACTTGCTGTACCAAGTCCAGACCAAAGCACATGAGCCCGAGGAAATGTTCTATTATGGATCAACGTGATACAGAAGGCATTTAGAGAAGCATTAAGGAGATGGAGAGAAGACCAGAGAGAAAGATGTACATTTAGTCACCAAATCAATTGCTGCAGCCGAAAGGTGCAACGGTGGATCAATTAATGAAACAACATCGTAGATTGTGTGTCTGTGTGTTGTTCTGTGATCCTGTAATGTAAATAATATTGCGTTTGCATCCCCACTGTGTCGATGCAGCTCCCCCCCTCCCCCACAAAGTACTGATGCATGTATGAAGATGGCCTTAGTGCTATTTACTCTTCTGGAAAATTGTACTGCATTTAAAAATGTAGAGGAGTGCATTGGGCGTAGGTGAGATGAGATATGATCCAGTTAGTCCATTTAGAATAATAAATCCAGAGGTTTGAGGCAAAAGCTAACTAAGCCCCCATTTTTGATAACTTATTGAAACATCGGATTAGTTATTGTGCTTGACCTTCCCAGGTGGCTAGCATGTTAGCATGTTAGCTCGCCAGCTACAGTTTTACAACTACTTTAACAACTAGCCTTGCAAACAGTCTTTACGTCCCCACTTCTGGACTCACGTGAATGAATGAATTCCCTTTCTGGTCGCTGTGGTTTGTTAAGGTTTTGCCTTTGAGACACTATTGGCACATAATTATTCTATTAAACCCAATAGTGAGTGCAACAAAAATGTTTAAATAAATATTGTATCTCATTTAATATTCCAGCGGCACCTAATTTACACGCTTTAAGTCTTCATCGTTCAATGTTCTGCCTCTCTGCCAAGGTCATTCAGGGTGTACTGACGGTACACCAAGGTCATGGACTGATCTCAGGATCAATAGTTTCACATTGCGAAAAACATCCTTATTGATCCCACCAGACAACGAGGCCACATATTCCTCCCACTTTAACTCCTAATGGAAAGGTAATGGATGGACACTGTAATGTAGTACACCCCTAGGAGGGCATTATGTGGTCTGGGACATTCTGCTACACATTTACTGTTTGGCTGCTTTTTCTCTTCACATATCATCTGGCATCCCACGCTGCTGAAAAGATGAAATTAGCTATTTTGGAAATGAGCCCAGGTGGCTCATTTACATATATCACAATTTATGACCATTTCTCTGGATGGTCTCTTAGCCAGCTTTCAAGCTCTTTCCTCTTAAGGCTTCATTGTACTCAAAACTAATCCAAATATGCTGTTTGCTCAAAGTCTGTCCAGTAAAGTGCTGCGTGCAAATGGGGTTGGGGGACGTTGAACATATGCCATTCATGAGACAAATGACAACAAGCTAATTGTACAGGAAGATGATGACACGGCTTTGGTAGCACTGGCTTTTTGCCTTCATGTAATTATGATGGGAGAGATGCAGGCGTGAAATGGAAGGTAAAAAGCGGAGGAGGGCTCATGGAACCAGTTTTTATAGTAACAAAAACAACTCCTGCTTCTCCAAGCGTAGACCGACGGTGGATAAGCACCTCTCACAACCTCACTCCAAAACAACAAAAACAACCCCTTCTTTAATCTTTGTCCTCCCAACCAGTGGAGCTGGTACTCTGGGACTCAGGCTGACGAAACAGGTGGATCGTCTTGCCTACTGGAGCATCGCAATGAAAGTGATCGTTACCCTCCCCCGCACTGCGACTTCAGCAGAGGAACTTTTCCAATGAAGACGGTTCTAAATCAAGCAATGGCGAGCGTCATTTAGCACGGTCTGTCACGCATTCCGTTCTCGGCGCAGCAATCACTGTGAATTAAATTAAGCATTAACCTGATGGAAGGTTTTTTTAAACCACTAAAACAGCGCCGTGCACTAGTTTCATCGTGTAGATACACAAAGATACACACCAGCTTGTCTCAAAAGGTTTGAGAGTGTGAACAATACCAACATGCATAATTGAAAATCAGTCATTCAGACTTTTGAGTGTGGCAGAGCGGATCATAAAACAAGAACAAAAGTCAATATTAATATAATAAATAATAATAAAGAAACGAGTAAAAAAGAAATGGTGTACTGTCAGCATCAGTCTACACTGGAGAAGGGGTTTTCACTGTCGAACATCTAGGCAAATTAGCATCATTAAAAGTACGCCAAATTAGCACTCAGTACTTCCTCTATGACCCGTGGTGACGGCTGTCACCGGGATGCAGTGAAACTGAATACAACTCATAAAAACATGATGATTGTCAAGGTCGGGAGATTAAAAAAAAAGCCTCTTTTTCATATGATTCCTAAGTGGGTTTATTAATGATCGACATTGGAAATAATGACATCTTTGAGAAGTGGGAGTCCAATTGAGTAAAGACATGTGTGTTCAGCATTGAGTTATGAATCAGAGAAGAAGCAGCTTGAGGACCTTAATTGGGGCCAAATCAGTGGACCAAACTACAATAACTGCCTTCCTGTTGTCCCCCCCCCCCCCTGCCCTTTTCACGTAATACAGTATCTTTGAACAATTCAAAAAACAATGCACTGAGACAGAGGTTAAGATTTACATCATTTTCTGAACAAAAGAATCTTTAATCAGAGTGAATGTAAAGGCCGAAGATAGAACTTCTGCACCTTGTTTACGTACTAGACCGCAACGGCAGATTACAGCGTGCGTTTTAGTGCATGTTATTTTCTGTGCTATGTTATCTGCTAATTACAAACAGGGCAAAAAGTGTTCTACAATAATTATCCTTCATTAACGCAATTTTCTTTCTCTCTGCCTTTTCTTCGGGAGCTTCCGTGGATCAACTGCATTATTTATTATTATTATATTACTGGAATTTAACCACGAGCGTGAGCGTTTGGAGGGTTAGGGTTAGGGACCCTAACCCTCCAAACGCTCACGCTCGTGGTTAAATTCCAGTAATTTAAATCGCATGTAATCAGTCACCTCAGAATGAGCCGGAGGAGAAACAAAGCAGTGGAAAGAGTGATTTTAGGGGCACACAACTAAATGGTTTGCAAAAGCAAAGAAGAGAGCTCTCACTCCCACTTATGTTCCAGCGGCCGAGCTGAAGCCACTGAAGAGATAACGCAACCTTCTGCAACACTAACCACATCGTACAACCTACCCGAGAAGGAACACTGATAATAATCCTACCGTATGATTAGAATTTGGCCAATATAAAGAAACTAAATTGGGTGTAAATGAGAATGTGAGAAACATTACATGCATTACGGGGTCGTCTCTGGAACAGGTGAACTAGTAGAGCAAAGTCAATACTCAAGCTCGAACACTAATGTCTCTCCTGGGACAGAAATATGGGATTTCAGTGCTAAGCTGGATGTCATAAACAAAAACAGAAAAAGAAGTGTCTATTTTTCACTCCAGGATCATTTTCTCTATCTTAATACGGAATAATGACGACTCGCAATGTAATTATGATTAGTTTTCATCGTGTGGAACTGGTAATGAACCAACTCGTCTCCAAACGCCCTCTCTCTCTCTGTGACTTCGGCTCGACTCTGCCAGGCAGCCAGCGTGAAGTTGTAATTAGCTCATCTCGGCTCTGGCATCGCCGATCAAAGTGCCAAACTCTGAGCTTTGTTCTTAGCCGAGGGTAACCCACTTCTGTCACTGAGACGGAGCTCACACACACACACACACACACACACACACACACACACACACACACACACACACACACACACACACACACACACACACACACACACACACACACACTCAGACTTCTTCAGTGTCATATACACATACATATACATATATATATATATACATATATATATATATATATATATATATATATATATATTCACATACATACATACATACATACATACATATACCTATATATTCATATATATATACCTATATATATATACACACCTATATATATACACCTATATATATATATACACATACACACACACACATATATATATACACATATACATATGTATGTGTATATATGTATATGTACTGTATATAAGTATACTTTATGGTTCCCAACTAGATTTTGTTGTCAGAAATGTGAAATTGACATGTTCCCTCTATAGACCAGCGTGGTTAAATATCTTGTAAACAAGCTTAGTAATGGTGTTTGATGACAATTCAAACCAGATTGCCTTTTTAGTTTTAGAGGGTATGATTTCAATTGTTCATATTTATTCTTGTCGTTATCTACCCAAGATCTTCCTCTTTGCCAGTGTTTTGTTACACTTTGTAAAGGAAAAAAAAAAAAAGATGTCTTATTAAATCTTAAGTAAAGAGGTAAAAATGAAACACCAAAGTATGGTTTACATTTTGTACTACCGTGTCATGTGTATTCATCATTTCAAGTGTTGATTTTAAAAATAAATGTTATTTTATCCTTGACATGTCCAGTCTCCAGTTTGACATGTTCAGCTCAATCTTCAAGTCAATGTGGATGACCAGCCCTAGAGGAACATCTCCAGCGCTATGGCAACCCTTACTACTGGTGATTACAATACGACACATCTCCTTGCAGCTCGTGCACTATTCCAAACAAACGTATTCAACCATGTAACGAAACAACAAACAGCCACACCATCATCTCAGAACGCCCCTGTGCATATTAAGTATTAAGTCAACTGTGATTCTGTTGCTTATCTGTCAAAGTAATAAAGAAGAAGTGAATTAATTATATTTTGGCACTACAGTTTGAAATGCTGTAATTGGTTGAGCCCTTCATGCTGACCAGAGAAGTGGAGTGAGTGATGTTCTGGTTTGAGATATGAACAGTATTAATATAAGTTAGGCCAATCACACACACACACACACACACACACACACACACACACACACACACACACACACACACACACACACACACACACACACACACACACACACACACACACACACACACACACACACACACACACACACACACACACACACACACACACACACACACTAATTCTCTACCTGAGTTCATTATAAAAGGAATGATTAAAATGGCTGGGCTCTGGTAGGGGTCTGATGAGGGACCGTATGCAGGACCGAATTAATGGAATAAGGTTCTGATTTAGTGGACTGAACTCTGACTGACACGCTGTCTGTCACATCATTACTTCATTACGGCTTTTAGTCATTTTCTACTTGGAGAGTGGGCCCCGTCTGGATTTCAGTTCCAATTTTATGGAGGATCAGATGTAACATTCATGAATTCCTGTACACAGGAAACTCTTAATATTGAAGATTTCTAGGAACCGTTTTTAAACCAGATTAAATCATAGTTTAACTCATTTAAATCATGTTGCACCAACATTTAAAATCGATTTTTAAACCTCAGTTTAGTTTTTACTCTGATTTTTAAACCTCAGTTTAGTTTTTACTCTAATTGTAAAAATTCTGTTGCATCAAAACTTTAAATATAAAATGTGATCTAGTTTTAACTTTAAAGGAAGTTAAAAAATGTTGAGATGGATTGAGCAAAGCGATCAAAGAAAGTTAAGGGTTATCTTCAAGCTGCTTAACTTCCCTCAATACAGTGGTTCAGAGGAGAAATTATTATGGAGCTTTTTTTAAATTTTTTATTACTGCGTCTGCTTTCTTTATCTTATATTATTTGGTCCATTTGCTCCAACAACATAATTTTCTCAAAAGGCGGAAACATAAGAGTTTCCCCGCCGAGCAATTCACTAACTAACTGATATTTTAGCTGGCAAACAATGTAACATTGCATCCGCCAAAGTTGGTACAGAAAATACTTCTTTTGCTTCTGAGAGGCAACAATCATCATCCACTCGGCCAAGAGTGGAGAATGTAACAGTCCGGACTTAAAAGGATGAAGGCTGCATTAATATGCGTTTGCCCTCCGATCTGCTTAGAGGGTAGTAAAAAGTACAAATCTGTCATATTTGATAAATCTAACACATGTTGAAATAAAGATGCTTGATACATTTATCTCCTGCATGATTGTCAATGTGCAGTTGTTCAGTTCCCTGTCTCCATCTTATCTACAGCATGCTTTCCAGGCTAATTCCCCCCCAAGGACGTCCTTTCACTTTTAACCTCATCTCATTAGCCACATTTGCTTCATGCTTCAGGAACCGACAGCACAGGATGAAACTCTACTCGGGCTCCTCCTGCAGAGCTGACCTCTCTGCCTCCCGTCACAGCCGACCTGCCCTCCTCTTCTACAAACAGCCGTAGACACACCATGGCCGGCGGACGTCAAATTCCATCCCCCGAAAACATCAGCCAGCATCTATCTTGCGGTGACAGGTTAAGCCCTCCCAGTCTGATCCTCAGTCTCCCGGGAAAACAGAAGCCCCAGTAACTAAACGGATTTGTCTCCTCCTTCTCCTCCTCTTCTAAAGTAACCTTTCCACTGTTGTTTCCCCCCCCATTGGGCTTGTTTTATTGGGCAGTGTTTAGACTCCATGGCACCAACAAGTGTCAAAGCCTACTAATGAAACTCTGAAACAATCCAATACGGATTACACTCTTGTCAATAGGAGGAGGTGAGTCATCCTGCCCTGACTGTTCAATAGCAAAGCAATTACAGCAGCAGACCTTTTGCCTTCAAATCATCTCGAGGCTGCAGGGTCTGCCGCACAGATCTGTGCCACGAAACGATGTTCTTTCTTGAGCCCTCTGTAGTTTGTGTTAAATGTGCTGCATTGGGTACCGGCAGCACATTGCATGCGTTAGCAGAACAGCATCACGATACGGTTTCGTGACGAGACGAAAACAGTTCCGGAACGTCGCCGGGGAAAAGTTGCGACGGCGCGAACGTCGCCCGTCTCTGCTCGACTCGGCTCGACAGTTTTGGATGTCGCGGGGGGGGGGGGGGGGGGAGTTTTCATCAATCTGTCCTGAGGAACAAATTGACACGCTTTCATACAGAGGAAAAACTAATTCACAATATAACACTAACGGGTTTCCCCGTTATCCGGTGGGGATCTGGTGATGTAGTTCCAAAACCTTTTATTGGCATACAAGCACAGCTGATTGACGGCTCCTCGCCTCTCAGTCCCTACTGCTCTTTATTGGGGAGAGACACAGACAGAGACCCAGCTGAGGCTGATTAAACATCATTCCGGCACTGTTCCCTGAACCACCTCCCCGCTCCTCCCACTCTGCAGCTGCCACAGACACTTCCTCTGTTTCGAAAAGAAAACAAACAGATTCAGTTTGGATGTTATTCCCCACAAACTCTGAAAGAGCAGCCAGAGGGATGCTGGAACCTGACGAATGTGTCAATGTGTTCAGCAGTCAGAGTGGATTGGAAGTTTACATTTGCAAAACGTTGTGAACCCGGAGATATTTCAGAGGACACCCGCTGGTGGCACTAGATACAAAGGCAGGGGATGAAACCATTCACCCTCTGGGCATTATGGATATAATTAGAAAATTGAACGGTAATCCATCCAATAGTTGTTGAGTTTGAGTTTCTGACACTGAGTGATATTCTGTCTGAATCCTAAATCATAAAAGTGTTGGCACAAGCGCATCAACAGTAATGGCAGCTCCATTGACAGTCTTTTAAGACTGACTTTCTTTTCAAGTGATTTCAAAATAAAAGCACATGGGTCGAAAAACCATCGTTAAAGAAACTTCTCTCTGCCTACAGCGGCCTCATCAGACCACAATGCATTGCAGCCGCAGCACACGTCATGCACTAATTAAAGGGAACACATGTGAGCTTTATCTCGGCTGGGAAAGCTCTGGCTCTCTTGAACTTCCACGTGCATGTCAAAGCCCACAACCACATGGGAGGAGTTCACTCCACTGGCTGGAACTACTTCACACACACATCCTGGGAAATTACTGAGCAAACGACAGAAGGAGCAGTGCATTACAAAACCTTATCGGAAAATTATGAAATACATCAAACATCACAACTGAGCTACAAGTCTTTGTCAGTCATTTAAAAAAAAACTTAAAAAACTGCATCCTTGCAGCTTGTAAATCAGACGTGTTTGGGATGCCTTCAGTCTCTTTTCTCTCAAAGTCATCAGATCAATAATTCATTCACCCATTTGCCAAATCGCTGTCTGTCTGACCCCAAGGCTCCCTAGGGAGCGAGCGTCTGAGAAACAGAAGTGCATGTAGCCCTAAATGAAGCTGTAAGGGAGCCGAGGCGGCAGGAAAACAATGTGTTCGTCATCCCGGACATTGTGTCACTCTCTCCTCTCTTCGGATTCTCTTCGTGTCTGTCTGTGTGCTTTTTGGTGTCGTACTTGATTCTGGATTTTAGGATCAGACCTTTTAGTTGAATTAAGCAAAGGGGCCTGAACCCGCTGGCCGGTTTGGGCCCATCTGTGTGCAGTTTTCATCTTCTCATCACGTTAGCGTGGGTATCTTCGGGTCGTCCGTTTTCCTCCAACGTTGACCTGCTCGTTAGGTAAATTCTAACATTTCCCGCAGAAGAATGTGAGCGTGAACGACCGTCGGCCTCCACAAGTCAGCCCTGTGATTGTTTGGCTACCCGTCTGCTGGGATTGAGCCTGTGAAGGATTAGCAGTCACAGATAATGGAGTGATGGATGGATTTCAAAACCGTGGCCAGTTATCGGCTTCCTCCTCTCTCGTTCAGTGATTTTGGAGCGCTGCTGCCGGGGATTTGCTCCCATTCAGCCACAAGAGGTTGGCCATCGCCATCGATGACACGGTCCGGCTCATAGTCAGCATTGTGGTACATCCCAAAGATGTTGGATGGGGTTGAAGTCTTTATGGAGCTTGCATTGTTCAGTGTTGAAAGACAGTACACAAAAGGACACGTGTATGTGTCCACATGGGCATGAAGCAGCGAGGCTGTCAATCAAAGGCATGAAAGGCCTCATAAGTGGGACAAACCTTTTGTTTTTCCCCGTGTTCAACACTATCTGTCGATCTGAGCTTGTTTCTAAAGAAGCCAAGTAAACACGGGGAGCTTCAACGTGTCTTATTCCGAGTCCTAATAGGACACTTCAAACACGAGGCAAGTTGAAGTATTACTGACGAAGAGCCGACTGTGATCAAAGACTCGTCTCTCGTCTTTCCCCTTCAGTTCTTGCTCGCCTCAGTGGGAGTTGTTCTCTTTAAGGTCGATACTGACATTCACCTCTATTTTAAACTAAACGCTTGTACGCTGTCAACTTAATTTTGTCGACTGGATAAGATGTACAAAGAAACACAAAGGAAGCTGCGTAAAAAGAGAAGAAATGGGCATAAGAGACGGGGCCGACAGACAGATGTTAGGAGGCGGGCCTCCAGCTGCACTGCGATTCAAGACCACTTTGCTCCTTTAGACCTTCACATCTGGAGCTCCACATGTTTCGGATTATGTACAACGGCGAGTTGCCGCTCAGCACGGCCTCGAGCTCCGCACCACGGGAACATCAAAGCAGAAATCTGGTCGGAACGCACGGGACGCTTTTATCAAGTCCCCGCGGCCTCCAAATGTGTGTGTTTGTGTGACTGTTGAGGCAAATGCAAGAAAGAAGTGCCTCCAGGAAAAAGTCCAATCTAACTCTGCAGTGGCAGCCAAATGGTTAGAAATGGGAGCGGAAGGTCGCCGGTTCAAAACCAACGAGCTAATGGGAATAAGCGGTCAGGGATTGTGACTGTAACGCTGTAGAGGGCAGCAGCCAGTACACAATGGCAGACTATGAGCACACAAAGTGAACATGGGCTGCAACTAAGGATTACTTTCATTAGCGACTCATCTGTCAATTAAACTATTCATCATTCCAGTCTATGACGTGTCCAAAAGGTACAAAAAAAAAAAAGTGTCCAAATGTCCAAAATATATTCAATTTAAAATGAACAGAGAAAACCCAGCGAATGTTGATAAATGACAAAAATAATTCTTTGATGATCAAAATTGTACATTTTTTGGTTTCAGCCCTAAAAGACACTGAAAGCTGACGAATGCAGGTTCGGTCAGGGATGCGCTAGACGAGGCCGAAGCACACATTTACGGGAATATAGGCGTCATAAGATTGTTGAGTCCTCAGCGGGACTCTTGGCTGTTTGGCGGACTCCTGCTCAGACTCTGAGCATCGATGCCGAGGTGAGAGGATTAATAGCTCGGCTCCTTTATTCCCTCCCCTCTTCTGGTGCAGACATGGCCATTAATTTTAAGCACTGCGATGGTCTGTTTGTGAGTGTTAGTTTAGACGTGACCCAGTGCCGCCTCACGTCTCTGCCAGCAGCACTTCACATTAACAAACATTAAGCTCCTCGCGGGCACAGGCCACAATTAGTTAATACGCTGGAGCTGTTTGTGGATGTGTGGTGCGAGTTGCGGCAGATTTGGTACATTGTAGTTGGAAAGAACCCTGTGTGGACACTAAAAACAAGGCAGCGCCGTGCGATAGCTGAACATCTTACTCTAAAGCCGTGGGCATTAATCTGCTGCTCTCACTCTTCTGGTTTAAGGCTTTCCACCAGCTGCAGGGGATTCAGACACATTAGCATGCGTGATTTCCTGTTCCTCACCGAGACCCGAGACCTGGCTTGAACCTGCGGAGCTCTGTGCATCTTTACAGAAAATACTTTTATAGACCTCCATCCCCGTTTTGGGTTGGTTTTAGTTTGGCCCTGTCTAATTTGTAATTTATTTTGACTTTATTCATCATTTATTTCATGTGTGGTAGCATTTTGTAACTGTGTTTTAAATTTTTATAACGATATAAATAAGACTTTAATTACTTACTTATTTTAGGCCTTTGTATCTGAGACAAAACTAATGTGTCAAGTGTTACGGTTACACTTTTATTCCTTTAAAATCTCTGCATGAGTTTTTCGGCCATTGTGCTGGAGCAGAGAACCCCCCCAAAATAAAATAATAATAAAAAGGTGTTACTTTTACTCCTTAAAGACCGAACAGAACACGTCATAACCAACTCGGCGTCGGTATGTCGGCCGGCGGCCGGCTGGCTCCCTGCAGTTGACAGACCGAGCTTGTAAAGACGTGTATTGATCGGCGCTGCTCCCGAGCTGTCGCAGTCATTAACCCCGGTCTCAACAACACATGTCCGTGACGGGGGAATCGATACAAAGTCACCAAAGGCTGCTCTGATTGGATGGGCTGGTTGGCAACGTGGTTCTCAGATCGGACAATGAATGAATGAATGAATGCCGAGCGGAGGGAGGAAACCGCGGAGAGCGACAAACTGAGACGCAGATAAAGACCGAGATCAGCACTTTGAAGAATAGAGAGGGGAATTGAATTGTTTAAAAGATCTTTTTCAGGAGCAAATATGTCGCGATGTTTGTGCCGTGAGGGACGCAGCGATTCCACAGTGGTGCCTCCGCCAATCCTACGTTGGATGAATCTATCTTTTGGTTTCAGGATGTTAAGTTCAATAAAAAAAAAAATATCAATAGCGTGCGTTTGATCTTTGTCTTTGTTATTTTATTTTTTAAAGTTTGATCTTTGATAGAGTAATGTGGGTTTCTTAACCCAATTAAATTGAAATTGATGTTTGAGATTGATAGATTGATAATAACATACATTTGCTGACATATTTTCTTAATTTATATAAATGCATGTACAATAGTGTTCCCCATCTAGCCAAAATATATAGGTAGTGTATCTTTCTTGCAGTATGAACATAAAACTACAGGAACACACACACACACACACACACACACACACACACACACAAACTGTATCCTGTGAATTCATTGGAGGCCAAATCAATAACCAGTTAAAGATGTAGGAATGAGTTCAAACTTCCAAACTTTCCAGAACCTGCCACACACATAACTTTCAAAGAGAAACCGTTCTCCCCTCTGCTTCTGATCTCACTACTAGCCCCTGAACGCTGTCTCCACACAGCGGTTGCAGACCACCAGCGTCTCCCATCAAGATTAAAGAGCAGTGGGTTGTCATTTTTCTTTTTTTATTTCCAGCAACCGCACAGCATGAATCGCTGATAGATAAATCAGCAACGAGAGAGCGTTTACAGTACGTCTGGCATTTTGGAGAAGTCTGAGGAAGAGCTGGCTTCTGGAGATGACAGGAGAATAAGGTCAAACACATGTGAGAGAAATATAGATGATATGAAAAGGAGTATTCACACCAACGGCCAGAACAGAGAAATGTGTCAAGAGCAGGCTGGGAACAGAAGAGAGAGAGAGAGAGAGAGAGAGAGAGTTTAGCATAAAGAAATGCTCAGGCATGTTAATTGAAATAACACAAGGTTAGGGATGCAGAAACAGAAAAACAGAGTTTGGCACTCTTTGATTTATTTCCATATATATCTATTTATGATCATGTCCTAACAGGAACTGAAATACTAGGAAAATACAGTCAGTTTCACCACTGGTTGGAACCAATGTTTGATGCAAAGTGAAAACTAATTGTGTACAAAGCTTTCGCATTAGAACAATGGACAACAAGTCCAAGAACAAAAAAAAAAAAATTAAACTTTGTTGGACGTTGTTTTCTTCTTTTTTTCACACAGCTTGTTAACAATGGATTCGGGATGCGAGTTTCACCGACTGACAGATACATTTAGGGCGGGATTTGAACGTTTTCAGGGCGCCGTGAGGATGGGTGATGACAAAATAAACGTGGACCAGGTAAATTGACAAAGTATGCTATTGCCATAATCTCATTACTTTGCCCCCAATTTCATAATGTCAAGTTTAGTCTGAAGCATTTAGGTTTGTACAACATCTAAGTTGACAGGGAGCAAACAATGCAACACCTTATTGACATAGTTGTTCTGTGTTTACTTTGTGATTGGTTCAGACCCCACTGTCTTCACTGTTTGAATAGTCACGTTTGCAGAACTTAAGTAATTACAAATAAAAACAATCGTACCGATAGCACCCTCAGATAATCACTCTCATAATGCCTGTTCTCCAGAAACGGCCTCGTCTCCCGGCTTCCAGGCCACCTCTCTCAAACATGTGATTGGGCCTGATATTGAAGTAATTTCTTACCTGATAATGTAATGGCTTCTTTGATTAAATGCGATTATTAAATCACGAGATGGGGGTTAACTTTTTGTGATTCATTGCAACAGGTCTGAATATATATTTGGTCGATTTCAACGGCTGTTTCATTCCATTTTAAATCGATCACATTAGCTGACGCTGATTGGACCGGCTGCTGAAATGGGATTCAAATGGAGCTTCTAGAATTCTGTTGCATGGTTGGAAATGAAAAATTGGGTTATAATTATCGTTTCAGCAGTGACCTCGTTTCTTATGTTTGCCCTGATGGGGTCAGATTCTTCACGTGTTAAAGTCATAGTCATAATTGTCATGTTATAAGAAATCTGAATAGAAAACGAAACGAGAGAAGGATGATGATGATGATGAGGAGGAGGAGGATGATGATGAGGATGCGACAAGAGAAGATGATGTGGTTCAGAGGGTGTCAAACAGAGAACATCCTTCACACATGTCTGATCGAGGTGTCAAGCGTGTTAAAAGGGGGGTCTGTGTCTCCCCTCACTTCCTGTAATAAAGACCATATCAAGAATTTCCTACATTTTAATCTTTTTTTGTTCTTTTGATTTTTGGAGGCATTTCCACCCTTTTTGAAGGCGGCTGCTCCTTAATTTATGGAGCGTCATCCCGCCATCAGTTCATGTTCCTGACCCACGTTGTCCTCGGATTGGGTCTTTCTTTGAACATCGATTCATGATTTTCACTTTTCACATTTTTAATTTCACGGACTGAATGTGAAATGGCCCTCAGTTTGTGTAGTTTTGATAGAACTACCGACTGACAGAGACTGATCAAGTTGAAGCGAATTTCTAAACAAACTTTCAGAGAAATAACATCTCTGATTGATTCTCTGTTATCCTTTAATACAAACGCGTTCAGAAAGGGAGTGACTAACTGGGAAAGACAGCGAGCCCACTGAGAACTGGCCTGATTCCCCTTTAGATCTCTGCAGCATGTACCTCTGTACTATCCCCGCTCCGATAAACCAGGGCTACAGTACGCAGAGAGAAAACTCTGTGGCCTTCGTCGTGAAACCAAACGCACACTTTAACACTGCGTTGTGCTCGGAGGCCCTCCACACAGAGCTGGGTTCAAACGAATGTCTGTCGTCCGTGAGCCGCTGTTCTGGCACGAGGGAAGAGTTTTTGTTTACGGGAGGGAATAAAAGAAACAAACAGCATTCCTCGAGGTCCAACTAATCCCGGCTTTACATGAATTAAAAAGCGGGCAAAATGTGTGGACAAGTGAAGAGAGTGCAAACATGCGTCAAGGACGGAGACGTTTGACACTTCTGTGGGATGACATAGAAAACACATGTACATACAGTACAGATACAGATTTTTGTCTAAAAATAGTCTTTGAATAATAATTATTATTATGAGCTCAAGAAAGGACGTTCCCCTCTCCAAACAAAGAGACGGTAATAAAGTTCCTTCCCGGATTTGGCTGAAGTGTTCATCAGAAGAGTCTTTTGTCTCCAGCACGGATGAGAGCTCATCAGTCCCTCCGGGCCCCAGACCCCGTCGTCTTGTTCCTGCCAGCATGACTGACAGCCGCGCTCCCAATTATGACAAAGTGAAGGCTTGGCCCTGAACTAACCGTAACTTTTGGTCAAATTCCACGTTTACATCTCCAAAAAAGACGGGCGAACTCACAGGAGGAAAGACTTTGAAGATGAGCGCCCTGATTTTGTGGCAGAACTCTCAAATTGAAATTAAGAAACAGAGAGCTGGGAGGAGACTTTGGGAGAAGGTGTGGAATATAAATAAATAAATAAATATATATATATATATATATGTATATGTATACGGATTTGAGGTATGTGCATGTAATAAAGAGAGAAGGCAAAAGCAAATGAAGGAAGCAAGATTATAAAGAATAAGTGTGTATTAGATTAGATTCACACAGGTGTCTCTTGAGACGTGCATCACAGGTGTGACCAGGAGGGGATACTTAAGGTGATACTAATATTCCTCAAGTGTAATTCCCCAATAAACGTTGTATTTATTAGCAGCAAACCGAGAGTCACTGTGACACTGTACGGCCTGCACCGACTCTGAGTGAGTGTAACAGCGTGGACTCATTTTAGACCGGACCAGGGACCCCAGGTGTTGCTACTGCCTCCTACATTCATGTGGCTCCTCAGCTTCAGCTTCAGTTTGTCTCAAGTTAAAACTTGTTTTACTCAACCTAGAGCCCTGATCCACGACAGCCCTGACACTTACTACGACAAAGTAACAATAGTAAATAAATAATCTAATGAATAAAATATAGATTTTTGTGTGAGAAGTAAAACAGACACAAGGGGGAGGAGGGGAGTGTTCTTATAGCAACTCATCCAGTAGAAGAGATGAATAAATAAAGGAAATAAATGGCGCTAATGGCATTTGGCTACCAGTGGCAGCACTGAACGCATAGCTCCCCAGTCAGTGAGCGAGGGAGACAATCTGGAGCCAAGCCACTTCTATCAAAGTAAATCAAGTTCTGCTGGAAAAAAAAACGTTAACCCTAACAACACACGAGTGGCTCATTTGTCCAGGATCTGTACATTAGCCAACCAGATTCAGTTTGCCCAGATCGGAGCGACTCAAGTTGCTTTTTCCGCCTCCTGTGAATTTCCTTTCATCTGTTCAAGTCTTTCCTTTCTCTTATATGCAATTGCAACTGTTAGACCAATATGTTGGTGCAAGCATATATATATATATATATATATATATATATATATATATATATATATATATATATATATATATATATATATATACACATACATACTGTCTGACAGAGGTTAGTTTGCTAGTTTGTGTGAATGGACAGAAACAGGTAAAAGGCTGTTGATTCGTCTTGTCAGTGCGTTATACCACTATTTCATCTCCCAGGCAGTCAGGAGTTCCCTGTCTGTTGAAAACATTAAGCAGCCTCAGCGTCTCCTCGTCCCTCCCCCAGCCAAAGATCTCCAACCCCTCCCCCTCGTCGTCGTCCTCCCCATCGTCCTCGTTGTCGTCGCTGTCGTCCGTGTTCGACTCGTACTCCGAGGCGATGCCTGACTCGCGAAACCTCGCGGCAAAGTCCAGGCAGCCCAGGGATTTGACGTCACGGGACAACGAGTTCACCGTGCCCTCGGACGCCTCCTGGTCCTCGCTCTCGTGCCTGTCGGCCTTGTGCGGCGCGGGAGGCGAGGGGAGTTGAGGAGGCCCCGGGAGGAAACGGAAACACTCCAGTTTGAGAAGACACTTGTCCCTACCTAGGGGGCTTCCCAGAGTCCCGTTGGAAGACAAGAAGGCGTTGCCGGTCCCGTCCGTGGAGCCCAGCGCGGGCAGGTTGAGGGCGGACATATCAGGTTTGGGTGTTGTGGGGTCGCAGATCACTTGAGGTACTGTAGACCGGAAGGTGATCTCCAACAGGCTGTCCTGAGACCCCACTGCAGAGAGGAGACGAGATAGAAGAAGAACAAGTGATGAATGAGCAAAGGGAGGAAGAGACGAGGAATAAAGGAGCCATCATATTTCATACTATTTTCAAAACTGTGCCGGGATTTAAATGCATCTGCCATCGTCACCCCCCCGCGTTGGATCATGACAGAAGAATAATGTATGCGATATAGATATCTGTGAAATAACTTTTGACAAAATAAATCACTACGTTACCAATAAATACATTTTGTATTGGGTAAGCAATCATCATCATCAGGGCTGCTCAGGGAACATGTTTTGGTTTCTCTTGGAAACAGAACGGACCTGCAGCTCAAAAACTGAGAGAAGGATAAATTAAAGCAATATTTCTAATACTAACCCTCAATAAGCATGACAAATGTAAGGCTTGTAGTTCGCTTCTTCGTGGAGGACGGAAGCGGTAGTCGGTTTGGATTCACAGCAGTTTTAGTGTTCTCAAAAAATCAATAACGGCATCCTTAAAAATATCCAGAGAAACTTCTCGAACCCCCTAAGTATGATCGGTTTCCGCTCCGTTTGTGCGACGGAAATCTAATGTGGGTTTCTGTACAATCTGCGGCGCGGCTTCAAGGGGCGTGAAAGGCAATTTTCAGGTCCAACAGTGAGCGAGAGAGAAAAACTAATTAAAAAGATGCTTTACAAAGAACGTGGGGGGTTCAACCAAACGTCCTGTGGGTAAAACAGCTCAGGGGGCAGAGTTGTTGAAGGGGCCGGGGAGAAAATCAAATGTGAAGAAAAAAAAAAAACTCTGGAAACTTATCTCAGAACTCAAACCATCTATTTTTGTAGTATTCCTTTCAGAGGAACTTCTTCTCAGCCGACCAGGTGTCCTGCTGGAGACTTCTACTAATCACTGTGTGATAGACCTTTCTCTTGGGTGACATTGTGGCAGCAGGAAAAAGACATCCAATAACATCAATGAGCTCCGTTCCGATAACAATGCTGAGCCAACGTGCACCATGCCGGCCCTCTTGAACTGACCATAATAAACCATAATCGATGCTACGAGTTGCATATCTGTGTCCGAAAAATTATGTCTCTTTCTAGATGTATATTTTGAGATTTCATCGTATATTTTGCGTCCAGATCTTATCATATTTTCATGCTTTAAAAATGTCCAAAGATTCGACAAAGAGACAATATTTTCCCCACTGATTCTCTGGCTAATAAGATAATAAGATAACAGATCGTCTCTCACAAAGGGGACAACTGGAGGGCAGGCTGGACTGTGATGGTACAGACAGGATCGTCCCTCACAGAATAGTCAAAAAGACCAAACAAAGTGTGAAGCGGTTGAGACAGAGACTCAATAAGCTCAATAAACAGAGCATTCCCAGTCTCACAAGGGTACTCACCAGCTTTAATGCTGGAATTTCTACAGACGCCTTTCTACGTCTGCAGTACTGTCGCTCTGGTTACTCAGGACCATTTGGAGTAACTTCAAAGTTACGACAAGGGACTACAACTGGTTATGAAACAGTCTCCATTAATACGGATGCCTCTATATGACATACATAAGCAACATACATAAGTACTATGATGCCCAACTTGATCCCGAGGCAGAAAACATTTCTACTGTTTAAGTCATTGAGAGGACAGCGCTGTCTTGGCAGAGGTGTGTGCTATCTAAGTTATTCTAGTCAATAGGATTCAACTAGGAATCAATTACGATTTGACCAAAATAATATGTTTAAGTGAATGATTGATGGGGTGCTGTTCACCTATGTACACATAATTCATGTTTTCAATGGATACTTGTCTCCTTACTACACTTTGTCTAAATGATGATGATGTGTTGCTGTTTACTACTGGCTGCCAGTAGCCAACATTCACTGACGTAAAACTTGTATTCTGCCGACAGCGTCCCACAAAGTCAGCAAGCGTGCACTTGTGTACTGTACATAAACTCCATATAGATCGCCTACGTGATCCACTTACTGGAGTTGTGTCCAGACATCTTGAGCTCCAGCTCCTGAATCTGTTTCACCAGCAGGGAGATGTGCTGCAGCAGGTCTTTGTTCTGCAGCAGCAGCTGGTGGACTCGGGCCTGGGCCTCCAGCCGAGCCGTGGCCTCCGCCGACAGCTGGTCCTTCAACAGGTGGACCTGCACAGGAGGAGGTGAGTCAAGATGGTCAGATAGAGGGAGGAGAGAGGATGAGTGCTCAGTGCAGTGTATACAAACATGTTGTTCGGGTCAATACTTAGAAAATCCGCACTCCTTTCAACTCTTATCTGAATTCCCCAAACACACAGACGCACCACACACACTGCTCCACTTGAAGGCTCACACTGTGTTGACCTTGGAAACACAATTCGCTTATCAGAGAAATCCGGAGTGAGTGCTTCAAATCTTGGGGCAAAGAAAACACCAACCAACGCACTGAAAAAGGCTTCTTCGGTGTCCACCAAACTTTTGTTGGGCTGATATTTTTAACCCCATATGACAAGCTTTCAAAAGGATGCCGCACGATGACCGTGGGACCCTTAAACGTCATCGTTCTGAGTCGCCACTTACTGGTGTGTTCTATCAAACTGAGATTGCTTTTTTTTCTTCCCCAAAAGTAAATTGAATGAAGGTACTTTCCTCTCGTGCCGTGAGAAAGAAAACGTTTCTGAGCTGAAGTAAGATTTACCAAACGATTGAGATGAGCCGAGGATGATCATTGAAGAATCTGCTTCTAGGTTAGAGGTAATGACTTTGGAGACATTGTGCGACCAAAAGGGCCGGATTTTAGCACCCGTTAAAAAAATGATGAAGGAAACATTGCCGGTGGGAGAAACCGCCACATAAAACATTCACATAAATTAGTACACCGTTATAAAAAATTAAAAAAACACATGTCTTTGAGGGAAGATGGACAAAATTGCAACAGGAAAACGAGAGGCTTTGGGATTTGTCCGGCTCAGCTCAGCAGATGGCAGCAATTAATCAATCACACCGTATTTTGACTGCTTGGTAATTAATGAAAGCAACACCCAAAAAGTGTTGTTCCAGTCGGAGGCAAACAGATCAATCAGTGACGGTCCGTTGGGGATGTGTGTGAAGAAAACCTCACAAGCACTGGGCTGAAGTTTGATACTCAATAGACGTTTCACGAGAAGCATCGAGTTGAAGTAGAAGTTAGATACTGACCAGCCGACGAGGTACATCTAGAAATAGAAACTTGTCAAATGTATTTAGTAAGCATGCATCAGTAAAATCAAACATTTAACTGTGTCGTTTAAGTCACTTTTCAAGCAATAAGGCCAAACATTTGCCGGCACCCCACTGGGGTGTTGGGGGTGAGTATGTTCTGCTTTCTGTTTTATTATAAAATTTGGACAAATGATGTCACCTTGGCCTTTGAAAATAGTGGTGGGCATTTTTCACCATTTTCAATTAATCAAAAAGAATAATCAGCTAACTAACTGATTGATAATCAAAGTCATCTTCATCGTTATCTTTTCTTCTTGTATTTATTCTCTATGTACAATTAGATAAATGTGCATACTCCGACAGTCTCCGAGGTGCATAACAAAACACTATTGATCTCTGTGGCTGTATATCCGTCTATTACATTGTTATTACAATGTGGCTGCTCTGATCCTCGTGTAACCTTAGTGCCACAGTCTGCGGTGCTCTGCAAGATTAAAGCAGAGACTCTATTTCAATTTCAGACTGAAGGCTAAGACTTCTTGAAAATTCTGAATCATTTATTATCGTGCACACATGTCCACAAGCACACGCGCACCCTTTTGTGGCAGCAATGAGTCCCTTTTTTTTTTTTTTACTTCAAAGTACTCTCCAAATCAAATGTTAGTGGCCCCACGTCACCCGGCTCAGCCACCTCCAGACCCGAGCACGTAATTGCTTTCAACAATTTGAAAGGAGGAATGTTCAAGGTTTCCAATCACAAGAATGGTTCAGAAGAAGCCCAGTGTGCTGAAGGAGCCCGCTTACTAATGACTTTCTGACAGCGTGGCTTCCAGTGCTTTGATGAAGCTCAACCCTGGAACGTGAACATCGTCCAGCAGGACTTCAAATGACGGCGGTGTAATAGCTAAAGAGGTACTGGAGGGGAGAATGTCCAAACACGCTATTATCCACCGCCACCACGCGCATGATGAAAAGGAAGGATCCTCAAGTGATTCGTACTGTTGACATGAGGACGTGGTCTTCTTTTTCTAATGGCTTCTTGTCAGTTTACCTTTTTCTACTCGGATGTGAACGTACAAATAGCGTCAGAACAGGTGGCCCTAAAACATCTCTGAAGGGCCCACAGGAGCCGTGAATCACGGGGGGGCCTCGTGTGCAAGGTGCAAGTCGTAATGGCTCCCTGCTTTCTCATTTCAGCTCGATGTGGTTACCGGGGTAACGAGGACGTCAGTGGGGGCGCATATCAAAGAAAAAAACAACAACTACATAACAATCTGTAATTGGCATTTTAAACACTGCAGAACATGCTGCAGAAAGTCTGTTCATGAGCGGTCTAAAAATCTATTAAAATGCAGAGATGATTTACTTGATAACTAATAGACCGTGTTGCTGTTCCAATTAGTACTGAATCTCGTAATGTAGCATACTGTGGTCTTTAATACATATTTCTATCAATATCTCCCATGTTATGGCTGTGCTTTCGCTTTCAGGACCTGATTATGTAGCATCATGATGTCTATGGTATTCCTACTAACCTTAACACACACACACACACTTATATAGAAAATATTTTTAATCATGTCTTCAAATTGTTCTTAGATATGTATTTCATTCTTTTTTCTCTCGTAATTACTTTTAATTCTGATGAACCACTCGATTATATTATAATTTGAACGCTTTTCATCAGTTCAATTGTTTCCATTTATTCTTAACAGACTAACTGACCGTTCACTGAATTGTTTTAGCACTCTCAGAAACCGTGCAATCAACATCACTATCAGTAGTTATTTATGGGAATATAAAGGAAGAGGTCATTTTGTGGAGAATAACCTCTTTGTTTGATTGATGTTTTCAGACATTTGTTGTCTTCTTTCTCTCTCTCCTCCCTGGTTCTCTTCTTGCTACTCTGTTAGACATAAAGACTGTTTTCACATTGTTCTAAGATGAAACCTCATTAGTTCCTCCAGTAAGGCAGTCATTTTTTGCACAAAAGAATGCAGCCTCTGTCCCCAAAGCCTCCGTAGAGCCTCCATCTCACATCCATTTCAGACAGAAAAAAGCAGGTGTGGAGGAAGACGGCCATCTACTTCCATTACCCTTGCACTTGCCAACAAACAGCGGTGGCTCCAGATGGTGCTGCCTGTGCACAACTCATTTGTAACGACACCCCGGTGATGACTTTGCTGGTGTAATTCACAGCTGACACGAGCCCATCTTGAGCTGCAGCTTGACGTTGACGTTTTGCTGCCCTGCTGACGCCTCTAATGGAGCACCAGCCACTCCTGCATCTGTCCTGATGCCGTCCATGTCGAACGTCTCTCACTGAGCTGCAATGGCTGGCTAAAGGACACTGAGCATGAGCAGTAGTGAACAAAGCAAGAAAAAAAAAAAAGAAGAAAAAAGAAAAAGCTAGAAGAAAAAAGTTTCTTTTAGAAGTCGGACCGCGGCCCGTTGGGATGCGGTCACACGAGGTGACATTTGCTTCGTGTGGTGCAAAAGAGCAGACGCAGTACCTGGAAAACAAGAGAGCTGGTCCAACAGATACAATATAAAAAAGGAATATAAAACTGAGACGTGATAAGCTGTACATTATTAGCTTATTAGCTGTATCTCTCGGTTACCCTTTGGTCCACGAGTACGCCTGCTCATCTGGCCATGTGTGTCTCCATCTCATTGTCTTTTTTATGGCTCCACCTGATCACTTAATTTGTTAACAAATACAATATTAAATTCGCATATGTATTAGGATCGTCGTCTCAATAAATCAAATGACAAAATACACAGCCTCTAGAATTACACATAGAGGTGACCACTTTGTTAAGATTTGGGAAGGACCTGAATCAGATCATCATTATTTTATTCATGCCGTTTGTAGTGACATTTATCATTGTTTCATGTACTATTGTCTTTTTGAATGTACATAATATTAATCCTAATTGTTGCTCTTTGAAGGGCTTTTTAAACGTTTCTTTTGAAAAGCTCTATATTTATATATTTAATCTTTATGGGACCACAAACAATGTTAAACAAAGTACCGACACTAAATGTCAGTGGTGGTCTGCAAAATTAAAGCAAATAGTAGAAGACCAAAAGAAAATACATATCCTAAAATATATTGACACTTTGCACAGAATAATGATGACACCATAATCAAGGTGACTCTGTATTACATGATATACCTCATGACCACCATCCGCCACGCGTCACAACATCTTTGTATCACCAAAACTATTATTATTTCTCCTGCATCGATAAGTTCACTTTGCGTGTGGAAATGAAGCCCTGTGATGCTGCTGTAACTCTTATTTCCACGTTTCATAATTCCTCTTCCTATGGAGGTTGGCGTCAGTGCTGCAGCAGATGTAAGAAGGAACACACTAAACCGGGATGTCAGACGTGTCGATAATCCTTTTAAAAAATTAAAGAGAGGAGATCTAAAACTTCCTAGATCCCTGGCAAAGAGCCACTTATTAAGAAGGTGCTCCACTTGTGTTTCCTTGTGACGGTCCCTTGGTAGTAAACCTGCTGCTACCCAATGTTTTCTGCCATCTCATCTGAGCATCGTGAAATTGAACGAGCTTCAAGCAACCGAAGAAACTCCTTTAAGCTCTAATTAGGGAGCAGCATCGCTCTTCCTTTGTATTGCTTCCTTTGTTCAGAACTGCGCCCGAGGACAACTTTCGTCTTCCCAGCTCCTTCTCTCACAACTGTTTGATATTCTCTCTTCCTAAAATGGAAAACACATCTCTCTTTAACTGATTCTTAACGCGCAGTAACATAGAACAGATATTTCCATGCAGTTTCTTGCAATTGGCTCCCTGTGATCCCGCCAACATCCAGTGGATTCGGGCTCTTCCTGTGTGTTCATACAGAGATGAAACAAGAAAACAGAGACTTTGAAAAAAAAGCTGGATGATAAGGTTGTTGAAATGACAGCGTTTCCCTTTCATACGGTGTCTCTGCCACTGGTAGCATGAGGGGATTAGGGCCGTTTGGTTGTGCGTTGTGACTCCACGTTATTGGTTGGCGAGGATGTACTCTTCACACAGGATTATCATCATCGCGTTGCGTGCCCACGCCGGGCCCCCTTTGATTTGGAAGTGTTTGAAACCCTTCCAACGCTTGGTCTTTATTTCCTATCTCGTTTTTGGAAGGTGGGGGGGGGACGGACGGAACGATCGTTTCCCCGATGCAGTGATAAGGAAACCATTAGAAATGCACTCGCACTTCTGTGGGTAAGACAGCCAGAGAGCGCTTGATGACATGAGAGAGAACCAGAAAGGTCTAAGAGACGGTGTGGGAGGATGGAAGGTCGAAATGAGATGCGGAAGGAGAAATGAAGGACAGACCGATGAGGGAAAAAAAAGAAAAAAAGAGTGAAATGGGAGTAAATAGGAAGAGAAGCAGGGGGAGAAAACAAAAGGTTAAAAATAACTGAGGGCGGGGGAGTGGAAGGATGGAATAAACAAAAGCAGGAGAAGGAAGTAAGGAATGAAAGGGAGGAAATGCAGTGAGGAAGGAGGGAAGGAACGATCAGAAAGAAAGCTGGAAAGTGACACAGGGCCGGGAGAGAGGGGTCAAATCCCATTAAGCAGTGACAGAGCAGCGTCTGCAGAGCGATCGTCATCTTAATACGGATCACTTTCCTGACTCCATTAAACGTCTCCACTTCCACTCCCCCCATCCCCGAGTGAGTCGTTATTAGCGTTGGCCAGCTCGCTAATTTACCTCCATTTGCCGTGACCTCCGCTCGGCCTCTGCAGGGGGGGGGGGGATCAAAATCAAGCACATTGTCCCAGTGGGGCCACAGGGTCACAGGCGCTGACATCAGCACGGAGGGCAACGGGGGAAACAATCACCGCTTTTCAGTCATTTCTTCCACATTCAGCTGAGATCCCGATGCTAAACTTCTGTTATATAAAACAACGACAATATACTTAATATGCAAATTAAATATAAAACAGATAAAAGCAACACATCGTCACATTGAGAGCGAATACGACGAGGAACATAAATGCAGACGCAGGAGCCGCTGAACGCTACGATGGAAAGGAAGCGAAAAAACATTTTGTAGCCTGGTGTGAAACTGAGGCAACGACACGAGGGAAATCTTTTGTTCTTTATATCACAAATCAAACACACAGATGTATAGATGTGCGCAAACACATTTGACTTGTGTGACAGCCACGTAATCCCTCTCTTCCTCTGCGTCTTCCCCCCCCCCCCCCCCCCCCCCCACCACAATGTTTAGTCAGAAGGAGGTTTGGTCTCACCTGAGAGAAAGCGTTTGTCTGAGGGAGTGAAGGGGAACGAGGAGACCGTTTCCTTCTCGCTGCTAATAAACTGCTTTCCTTTAATAATAGATGACCCCGTTTTGAGATTCACTTCAGTGGAAAATGAATCCAGCAAGTCACAGGTTGCTTGTTCGTCCATTGTTTCACTTACAAATTAGCATTTTATGGACATTTGTGCTGGTTCACACAAAATATCTATTGGTCCTTCAGCATGTCCCTCAAAAGAAACAACCATCAGCGTGTCCATCATCTCTGCTTTTCTGTAAACTGAATCCACTCTCACACAGTTGAAGAGACAGGGTTGCATGTTTTGCGGTTTTTAAGCCCTATTCTTATTTTTTTTTTAAAGTTGTTGCCACTGATGGCAATCAAAAGCCAATCATGTATTGCCAACTTTTCAAAATAGTTGGAGTGGTCATGTGACTTTGGATGTTAAAGGCTGGATGCAACATAACCTGTGAAAAAAGAAAAACGGCAGCTGCCGTCAACTGCACTCATGGAACAAAGTGTCTTTAATTCATTCTGGTTTGATTTCAATTTCAATTGACTGAAAAAAAGTAATTAGTTATAAAACTACAACAACTTCAAAACACTTCATAATTATTTTTCTTTATTTTCTGTCAGAAATGCCAACCAGAAGTTCCCCAGAGGCCCAGGTGATGTCCTAGAATATTGTGTTTAGTCCTACCAACACATTACCGGCTACATATATTTAATATACAGCAGTACATAAACGAAAAATGCACCAAAGCCTCACTTTTAAAGTCAGGGACCAGTGCACCGTTATCTGCTGTTTTAACTCTCGACTCTAAACTTTTCATTTGAATACATGTCAGAGGACCGAGGAGGTAGAACTAGCTGACAGCAAAGATTCGTATGACATTATCTATCTTCCTCCCTTTCAGTCCTCTTTTGATCCGTCAATTGTCTTATTTACTTCCTTTTTAGCAACCATTACACTACATGCTGTAACAAGATGACAGACAATGGCAACAGCAGCACACAGATCAAGTCCCACGAGCCTGAAACGAAGCAAACTGGGGAGTCAGTGGAAACTAATGTAGATGCTGAGTGGTTACAGTTACATCAGGACCACTTGGGAAACCTTGCTGAAGAGCCAGGGTCACGTATTGGGTGGCTCACACTCATTTGAAAATATTCCACACTAGGCAGGCAGTTTTTAATCATTAAAAGTCTACGCCAGAGTGTCTGAGAGTGGGAGGTGACCTCTGGCTTCATCGAGGTATAATTAAAAAGGCATTCATGTCTGGCCTCACGCGATTCCGAACGTGTCAGTGGTAGCAGCAGTCTGTCTGTTGTTCGGGTCAAGTGACCAGCTGAACTCAAGTGTGAAGAGGCCGTTCAATCGGGAGGGCCCACGGTATCCCTGGGAGCCACGAGACATCAGTATTTAACAGTCAGAGACACTTCTGGGTCAGGAGCGTGAGCGTGAGAGTGTGCATGCATGAGGAGTGTGTGGAGTTGTGAAACAGTAGTTGTGTGTGTGTGTGTGTGTGTGTGTGTGTTGATGCAGCTCATAAGCCCGAAGCCATTAATAATAATATGGATGATGCTGATGCTCAAACTTTAAATCCAGACACACTAACGTGCCAAACATTTTGAGTCCTCGGATGACAACCTGCACTGGACTGGGATATTTACTCCTTTTCGACTTTATGTCCAAAATAATGGATAAAATTCAGCCTTTTGCTATTTTCTCTTGTCTATGTCTGCCAATGTTGTATTGAGGTAATCAAAGGTAACAGAAGATCATCAAGTTACTTTGGATTAGTCTACTGACTGTTTTTTTTACCAGTTACTCAGTAATTGTATACAAATAAAACACTGTTTTATTAATCCTGCCAACCGTGTACCTTGTATAACTTGTTATATTAACAAAATTATAAGATTCAGATAAAAATAAACCCTAACCTTAAAAATGGCAGGCACAGTCTCTGCAAATATGTGCTTGTGTGTACTTTGTTCACTTTAACTGCTAATTAATTTGGATCAATTGGCCCCCTTAAAAAAGTCAGATGGGCCAATGAATATGGGTGTATTTTCATAATTTATTACTAATTAAGGGCCTTTTATTTCTAACCAACCATTTGAAAACATGGGCTTGAAATGAAATGTTCTGACAAAAAAAACTAAAAACAACTAAAATCCCCCCTAAAATGCCTCTATTTAAGTGTGTTGTTGCTATATTCAATACAATGGAATAATCAACTATATAAGTAGCATGCTCGCGCATGCTACTTATATGTACAATTTCTCTGTTGCTGGAACAATTTAAATCTTCTCTTACATCCTTCCAAGCTTCATAATGAAATAACATGTTTTTTAATCCAACCGAAGATTTAACATTTTATATTCTGGGCCAAAAGCTGAAATCTAGTGCAACGTTTAGTCAAGTCAGAGTTTGTTAACTCCAGTGGTCTTTGCATTTGGCCGTTGTGAGTCTGTCATTGTAGAAATTAATTTGTTAATGTACATTAAATATACTGTATGTCCTCATATTGTATTATCATTTGGATGCTGCTGTACAACACTTAGATAGAAAAGAACACGTTTCGGAGAGAGTGACGAAGCGCCGAGCGCACAACATTTGGAGTCCTGGTAGTGGTCAAACAAGTAGCTGTGCACGTGTGAGAGACGTACCTGTGCCACAGCCACTTGTGTCTGCTGCTGTTGCTGCTGGAGCTGCTGCTGGAGCAGCTGGATCTGGTGGTGGACCGACAGGGGGGCGCCTGGTGGCAGCGTGGCTGATGGAGGGAGCAGCATCCTGGGGATGGACATCAGCAGAGAGGCCTCCTCTGAAGCCTGAAACCAGGGAGAGGATGGAGAGAGAGAGAGACAGAGAGAGAGAGAGAGAGAGAGTCCATATTTAGCAACTAAACTATTTAACAGGTACCCCCGAAAGAAATATACGGTTTTAAAACACTGACTGGTTTAGCAGAAATGTATTCTGAAATATTATTGCAGAACAATTTGTGGTCAACAAACTACATCCAGAGCTGAGCTGCCCGTCTCCTCTCCCACTCCATCACCGGAGATCACATGACCCCAGTCCTTCAAAAGCTCCACACAGTTCAAGGTTCTCCTCATCACATACGAAGCCCTTCGCAACACCTGAACCCCTCCATACCTTTCTGACCTCCTGCATAGACACACCCCCACCCGCAACCTCAGGGCTGCAGACGCCAACCTCCTCACCCCCCCTACTCTGTCCAAGCATCGGGCCTGGGGGGAGGGGGGGGGGGGGGGGGGGGGGGCCTTCTCCATTGTTTGTTTTTACCATGTAAAGTGCCTTGGACAACTTGTAAAGCGCTACACAAATAAAATGTATTATTATTATTTGCATTATTATATTTGAGAAACTTTTCACTGATAAGTCTCTGATCTTACGTAAGTTAACTTGAATCACATAAACCTTTCAAGACTGAGGATGAAAATACACAGGGAAGTTAGAGAAGAGGACTGACTGAATACATTAATACGTATAAATAAATAATCCGGACATGCAATAGCATCAATCTAATGCCTTAGAAAACAAGTCATCATCAAAACAAGAATCTGAATTCAACGGCTGATTAGTTGCACCAGTGTGGTGTCAGCAGAGAATGCAGATCAGTAGCAGAGACGTTTCCCTCCGACAATAATGAGCTCAGGGACTCCGTTCTCCTCCGTCTAGCGCTATCAATCAAGCATGCTACGTCATTCAACTAGTCCAGAAGATGTTTATGTTATGCAGATATGGTTCCTTAATCGGACTGCAGCTAAAATAAAGCAGCTTGCACCTTTTTTGGCATTCGAGGGCCGTGATGAAATCCAAGCTAGCAACAACTGGAAGTGGGGAAGAAGCAACCCTGTCGCTCAAAAGTGGACAATCCGATAATTATGATTGTTCAGTGAATACAGAAACACAATAAGAGCGCCTAAGAAAGAAGTTTATTTCTTTTTTTTAAAGGTAAAGAGAATTAAAATAAAAAGCCATCTCGCACAGTGAGACCTTGTTTCAATGGAGGAGGACGTGCATCTGTTGGCCTGTGCTGGGAAGCCAATGAGGGATCACAACAATGAGACAATGAATATCGCGTGTAGAACCTCCAAAGCGCGTTATGACCCAATGCCATCGAGCACGTGATTGAGGGGCCATACAGAATACTTAATAGATCAAATACTACCACCCTTAAATTTAGGAGGTGGGTCTAAAAACATCTTGCGGCCTTTTGTAAAGTGATATTTTGCTATTGAACAGCAGAAACAATTTAAAACATACACTTGACAAGCCAGTAAAAAAAAACTAACCATGATTCCAAATAAAATACACAGCGCAGGGATTGTGCAGCTTGCTGTGGTTACGATTGGCTTTACAACTGAAGCCGTCTGCTATCATTTAACCTCTTCTTCCTCAGATCCACAGCAACGGCTGGTAGTCAAGCATTTTGGGACCTGGCAAGGTTGAACCATTAGGCTGCTGACAGAATCACAGCTTCGTCACATCACTAATGGGCCGACACAAGGCGCTTCAAAGTCACTGGACCCCCCAGACGCCAAATCACGGTCAGCAGACAAATCGAAGCCCGATTACATTAAACCCGAACCCGTCACGAGGAATCGATGCCCAACACACCGTGTGTCGAAAAACCTTCTGGGGGGGGGGACGGGACACAAAGATGCTGACTCATGCACGTACCATGAGAGGAACAGGACGGATGGCCTGTCTGAGCAGAATCTTTTAGGTTAATGAGGGGAAGTGATCCGAGTTGACGGGTTGTTTGGCGCCATCACATAATTAATAGCAAGGCAGAAGGCAGCGTGTGTTTGTGATGGGAATAATTTGTTGGACTTGTCAGATCACATAAAGTGCTGCTTTAAAACGGACATATTATTCACTCCCCCGCCTAGTCCCCCCCTCCAGGAGCTACTTGCGGACACCTGCAGTGACACTCTGCCTGCTAAGCAAAGGATGTTGAACAAGATGGCTGCTCTAGCTCTGCAACGGGGAAGGTTGGGTGAGTGGAAGATGATTTGTCCGTCAAACTAACAGAGAGGGAGAATGACGGCAAGTTTGGCTTTCAAGCACCGTGCGCACAGAAACTACTCTCAATTATAGAGAGAATGAAGAAGAAGACAGACCTAAACAGACTGTCAAAATGTGAAGGGTCACTAAAGGCATGGTTTTGCAAGAAAACAGGCTGTTTGTACGATGTGTTGTCGGGAATAAAAAGTGCTTATTGTTGATCCAACTTGGTGAAGAGAAAAGCCAGCTAAAATATGGGGGTACTTTATGACAGTCTAACATAATCCTTCTTTTTTTTTTACTGAAATATGTCACCTGTCCCCTTCAGCCAATCCCTGTCAGTAAAAAATACAAATAAATACGGGCCCAAACAACTATGAAGATTGAGTGGCAAAGTATTCTGAGGAACTACATAATAGCTTGAGTGCCTCCTTAATAAAAACAGACGACTGAGCTACAAAGGGTTGCGGCTGAGTCGCATGAAAGAAATGTCTTATGGGTTGTCTGAAAGGGCAGAAAAATAAGGGGTGTTTGAGGCGTTCTGCGGATGAATATTATGGGGGGAAAAAAACCCCACACATTTGTCATCTGTTTGTGTCTGAATATAGGGAAATAAAGAGTAAATTCACAGACAAAACCATCAGCATCATCACTGAAAGTTGGTTGACCTGAAGACATATTATGGGACAGATGACTGGGTAAAGGAAGTTGGATGATGGATGACAGTGACACTGATCCACAGCGACCACTATTCCTTTTGAGAGACGAGCATCGAATCTATAACATGCGCACACACTCTCACTCAAACACACTTTCCAAACACACGGAAAGCAGTTTGTAGAGCGAAGACTTGAATATTCAAACACAGTTGTTTACCGCAGTCAAAGGCAATTACAGAAGACAGCAGCACAGAATATAATGTATCTATTAACCATCTAACATGCGCTTCCTAATGCAGGCTCTTAGTGGGCAGCTGGAGTCTTCCTTTATCTTTTAGCCTCTTGTTACACTCAATGAGGGACAGAGAGAGGTGAGGAAGAAACCAGGGAGGGAAAAGAGGGTTTAGAAGAGAAAGGTGAAAGTGAGACAGAGAGATTGATGACATGGGATGAAGGAAGTCTCTATTTCTCGTACTCCAGCTGTGATTATACTAGCTGCTTTCTATCTGTCAAACAGACTGTCCTGTCCCCTCCCACAGACACACACACACCACACACACACACACTAAAAGGTTAGACGGGGGTCTGGCTTCTTTCACAGCTGACAGCCTCAGCTACAGATTTACAACGTTATCAAGGGCTCTCAAGAAAAAAGCCTGTCTCTGCATGTGATATGAGACCTTACAATCAACTGCAACAGCCACTACAGAGTCGTAAAGCCAGGGGAGGATTCTTGTGAATGTGTTCACATTAAACCTCGACACAGCTCGTCATGAACGTGGGGAAAAGTCACAGTTTTACAGAGTCAATGCAGGACTCTTGGATGTTTACGTGCATTGAGGTGAAACCAGAAGCTACAATCAATATTTTTATATTTACGATGGATCAGATGAGTCCTTGTATTTAAAGAGGAAACACTTTAAAACCCACAGAGAAATATGAGAAAAGTGAAGTTTTCCTCAGTTCTACGAAGCATTTCTCAGCATCTTTCGACTTACTCTTCGGTTTTTCTTTGAATGTCATTTTCCGCTGCAGAAGGTAAGCGCAAAAAGCTCAAAAAGAGCCCACTGTTTCGATCCTGCCTCGCACTACCGATACCAATATTTCAATAAGTAACAATTCTGTATATTTATACCTATGAATGCATTTGTAACATTTACCTTTACAAAGTGTTGTTTCACACACAATGACCCCAGTTACTTCCATGCAGTGAGGCATCCAGCTTATTAAGCAGACACTGGTGTCAGATCGGTACTCATGTGTTGGTATCGGGACGGAAAATGTTGCTAAAAGTTAGCGATACACATCGAGAAGCATTCAGCAGCTTAAGAACCACACACTTCTCTCTGGAGTTGGTGGACACACAGCTCTGTGTGTCTGCTGGATGCGTTTGGCACAAGTTACTCAAAGGGGATAATATCAGTGTTGTGTTCACCGCTCGTTTCTGCTGTTTTCAAGGGGCCACAACAGATGAACCTGGTTTCAACCTCACGAGTGTTACCTTTCCATTTCCTATGGATTTAAAATGCACAGCCCGGCTGGACTCACACAGCTTGGTTAATGAATACCTGCACGACACATTGTGAGGGTTTTCTGTGGCCTCATGTGGTCTTAGCTGCCTTTGTTACCATCTCAACACACTCACTGTGTTCGAAAGGGCAGTCTTGTTTGCTCAGCTGATGGTTGGCCCATTAATTTTAATGGTGGTTGTCCTCCAGACCCGGGGCCCTGTTGATTTTTGAGTCGAGGTTTCTCATACTTCACTGAGCAGGAACGCCAGGTGAATCAAATTAACTAGCTGCCAGGATGGAGAACCAACAGAGCTCTGGACCCTATGGATCCGGACCGTGATCAGTTAAACCAATTGTGAGGGGGCGATCCAAGCTAGCATTTGGAGGTTTAATTAGCATCGATCCAGAAGCGGATACCACGTATAATCGATCCTGCGTGGATCTGGACTGACATGACCAAACCTGGACATTTCTGTCACAGATCCGCTCATGACAATTGTAAATACAAACTCATTGGAGAGCAGGATATCTTCTCAGCAGGCTGGGAAAAAACATTTCCAGGGGTCTGTAAAGTAACAAACCCCACTGTGGTCTGACAGAGAGAGATCTCCTCTGAGCAGAATGAGAAAATGTATCCCTGGTTAACGTCTGCAGTGGAGCATTGGTGCAGCTATTGGCGTCCGTAAGCTATATATATATATACATATATATACATATATATATATATATATATATATATATATACATATATATATATATATATATACATATATATACATATATATATATATATATATACATATATATATATACATATATATATATATATATATATATATATGTATATATGTATATACATATATATACATATATATATATATATACATATATATACATATATATATATACATATATATACATATATATATACATACATATATATATATATATATATATATATATATATATATGACATGTAATAGTTTGCTCAGAAGATGTCCTACCATCAATGGGTTACTCTTTTACAATATTTGCCACATATTAGATTCTCTGAATGGATCTTTGACTGAACAGAGTACACGGTCCTTGATCACTCGTAATTTTCCATAGAGTATTTGATGACAAAGAAAATCTGCCGACTTCCTGCATCAAATGTGTAAATCCGCATCTGTAATGATCTAATTGGTTAGATCTCATTTGCATGCCTTGTAGTTTGTCACTCTGTTGTCAAGGGTCTTAAACTCTACATGTAAGTGGTATCTCCAACAGCTGCTCGGTATCACAGAGCTCAACAGCTGTGTTAAGGCTGTTTATGACTGAGTTACAGAAGAGGAAAACAGAGAGGCACATGATTGCATGAATCTTCCATGAGAAACTGCACTGAATGCAGTCCTGGCAAAAGATATTGAACGTCGGCACACACAAAAAAGGTGGGCTAATGGAGAGAAAAGTCAAGTGATGGAGGCATCGATTGGGAAACAGCGAGGGGAGAAACGACGTAGCACGTGGAAGTAAAAGTGGGGCTGATTATTTAACCCTTTTAAATCAGCCCCAGGAAACATTTGGGTTGACATGTAGGAAAATAATGGCCAGGATGACTAAAACGGACTAAGCTCCATGACATTACCAGATATGCATTGAGACACACACACACACATCGACGGGGAACACTTTAACGCTCCGGTCTGTCCAATGACAAGATTCTTTGGCTCCTGGCCTTGTGACTCCTCGTTGGTTGGCAGCCTTATGTTTTATCACACACACACACACACACTCACACTCACACTCACACTCACACGCACACGCACACGCACACGCACACGCACACACAGACGAAAAAATCAAATCATCAGACTCTGCATTGCCATCGAGAGAAGTGACCCCTGCAGGGAAAAACTTGGACCTCGTCTCTCCAATAAAATAAAGTTTACAGACAACGAAAAGTTGAGGCGCTGCATTTTTATTGCCTGCTTGTGGGTGAAGAGTATTGAAAAGATAAGTCTCTGTCCTGCAAGGTTGCTGGGGAGACAAGCAGAGGGGAAAAAATGTGTGTGTGTGTGTCTGTGTGTGTGTCTGTGTCTGTGTGTGTGTGTGTGTGTGTGTTAAGGCTGGGGGGAAGTAGATGTCATTATTAGCTGTGGGTGGAGAACAGAGGGAGACTCCAGTCGAGGGCTTTACAACCTTTTCAGATGTGAGAATTGTCAATCCAGACTTTGTTGATATTGTTTTACAACCTATAAAAATAATAGCATTTCCCATAATACCGTTTTCCACATTCCATTAGAATCTATAAATATGCAAATGCATTTGACAAAAGATGTCTCCGACAAAAAGTCCATTGCCTCCAGTGTATGTGCACTGGAGCAGATTGAACATTCTCCCGTGCCTAATTTCTTAATAATAATAATCTTTCTGGCACCGCAGCATCTTTTCGAGATTGATGGCTGCGTAATGTATGTCAACACATCCATCGCCAAGTCACACAAACTGGAGGGAAACTGTTATTCCTATCATTACATGTTCACCCCTCCCCCTCCTCCCTCCTCCCTCCTCTCTCCTCCCTCTCCCCTCTCCCCTCTCTCCTCCCTCCTCTCTCCTCCCTCCTCCCTCCTCTCGTCCTCCCTCCTCCCTCCTCTCTCCCCCTCTCCCCCCCTCCCTCTCTCCTCTCTCCCCTTTCCCCTCTCCTCCCTCCTCTCTCCTCCTCTCTCGTCCTCCCTCCTCCCTCCTCCCTCCTCCCTCCTCTCTCCTCCCTCCTCCCTCCTCCCTCCTCTCTCCTCTCTCCTCTCTCCTCTCTCCTCTCTCCTCTCTCCTCCCCCACTCCTCTCTCCTCCATACGTGTGAAAGTAACATTCAGGACGATTGCAGTTTTACTGGATAAAAGGAACGTCTACCTAAGCTTTAACTGACGGGACTAGAGATTCATACTTTGGTACTTGCACTCTGTACTGTGCTCATGTGTGGAAGCTGTTTTCTAGTAATGCAGTGAATCCCTAGAATGTTAAGCGGTCAGTTATTAAGTGGTTAAGTTGGTCGGTTTGCATACCAATTGCTTACCTATTAGCACCATTCCCATTCATTCAATTAAACACTGAGAAAAGAGAAAACAACAACATTTAGTCATTAAAAAAAGACGAGTCAACTCAACTGTACCACTTACTGCTTCCTTTCACCAGTAATTCAATACTAAAAACAGGCACCGCCATGACCAGTTTTAATATGTGACGTTCACCGGATAAAAATACAACTAATACAACTCAGTCAGTAACTAAAAGTGTGAACTTTCTACTGGACCAGGGTGTGACATCTGGGTCCCATCAAAGGATAATATTCAGGTGAAGGTTGGAAAGCTGATCTTTAGTATTTATGAAGAGAGGCTGTGTGACTCAAACAGATCCACACTGACACTCATCTGCACAGATATTATAGTAAATAAGACAGAAGAAGAAAAAAAACAGGAAACATCAATGAAAGGACACCTGAGATGAAAGCTTTTTCTTGAAGCAGAGAAAAATCAGCTTTTCTGTTTCAAATTCCTTTACTTATTCTACTGTATCTTAATGATAAGTTGGTCGCAAAATGCTGCTTATCTGACATAAAGGCATAAATAAACAACAAATAAAAAAAATGCTCTAATTTCATAATAATTTCAATGTATTTTCCAACGAATTATATGGACAATACGAATCCCCTTGACTGAAAAGATGGATTTAAACCAAAGTATAAAAAAAAACTATTCCAGGGGTCTGTAAAGTAACAAACCCCACTGTGGTCTGACAGAGAGAGATCTCCTCTGAGCAGAATGAGACAAATGTATCCCTGGTTAACGTCTGCAGTGGAGCATTGGTGCAGCTAATGGTGTCCGTAAGCTATATATATATGACGTTTTTTTTTTTTGTTTGCTCAGAAGATGTCCGACCATCATGCGAGTTTCTTTTTTTACAATATTTTGCCACATATTAAATTCTCTGAATGGATCTTTGACTGAACTGTATATGTTGCATCTTATATTTGTCTGACGACAAATTTCACATTTATGTTCATCTGACCTGCTGTGAACTGACTGAATCGCTCTTTGAGTTACTCGAACACTCAATTTGAATGAAATGATTGGAAAGTGATGTATTTGGTAATCATGGAGCCATAAGATGGATTGTTTAAAAAAAACTAATACTGGATTGATTTAGCTGACAGATACTCAATACTGAAAGCTTGTGTAGGCAGTTTATTTTTGGAAAGCTTGATCCATCGATTATCTTCCGCTTATACCAGGGCCGAGTTTGCCTGGGCTTGAGAGCTGTCTTTTCACATTCTGGCGTATATCCTCCTTGAAAACTGCCTGTCCGAGGATGCCTATTTGATTTTTGCCCAATAACGCAACAAATATATTGCCTCGGCCAGCTTTAAGACTCTGATTCAGAGCAGGAGCAAAACAACACAACATCATTTCTTTTAAATGAGCCCTGCAACTTTCGAACAAGACAAGTTAACAGTCACTTCAAACAGATGATCCCTGACCTCTAGCCCTGTACCCGGTAGGCCTGCTCAGTAATCCGTCCATGTAAGGAGGTCTAAAACAATTGAGGCACACTAATGACGGGACGGTGGGGGAAAACAAAAGAAAAGAGAGAGTGCTGGCAGTGGAGTACTGCCTGTAGCGCAACACTCATGGATCAGAGTGTTTACACCTGAAAGACAGCAAGTGAAAGTAGGCCAGAGGCAAAAGCTTTATCTGAGCGTTTGTTGTACAGCCTCACTCTAATGCACACGTGAAACCATTAAGTCCCACACACACACACACACACACACACACACACACACACACACACGCACGCACACCCTCTTGAAATGTGTAAAAATCTCCAAACTGTGACTTTTGCCTTTTCAGTCTGATCTCGTCTCTTCTCCGATACGGGAGGCCGACCTTTTCAAATTAAACGTCCGGACTCAAACGCCCCCGCTGGACACAAAGCCCAAGGTACGATTGATGTGTGCTCAACGAGTCCTGCGGGATCGTTTGAACGCCGGCCGCCAAGGGATTTGTCAGTCTAACGGGAGCTGACAGGACTAGAATGAACTTTAACACTCGCAGGCTGCTTTCCCCTTTCATGAGTTTCCAAGGAAACCCTGTAGTGAATCAAATCCCTCCGCTCCAGAAAAATACACACGCACACACAATTTTTGTAATAAAAAGTGCGCACTAACGTAAAAGCACGCACATCTTAATCGATGCTGCCTTCCCCCATTTAATCTGTAACGCTGTCAAGAGTGACAAATGTGTCAAATTAAAATAGACTGAAAAGAATAGATATAGTTCATGCAAAAGTTGCTGCACAAACACACACACACACACACACACACACACATCCCCTCCATTGACCTGAGAATAGAGGTCATTGCTGAGAGCTCGTTGTTTCAGTGATTTCACGCCGTGTTGCTTTCAATCAGGGGCAGTAATGAAAGGTCATATAACTCAAACGTTAATGGGACCCAGGGAATGTTAAGCAGCTGAATCGCTTGGTTTCGTAACTCGAAGTTAGGACCCAAAATGGCTCTCAAAGTCTCGCTCGGGTAAGTCTCCATGTGGGGACTGGACATGTATGTTTCCGTGAGCGTGGAGCCTAAGGTGGCATCACAAGTCACCTTCTCATTTGGGTCCTGATAAACTGGAGTGTTGCCTACAGTAACTGCCTGCCTGTTAATTATTCACCATTACCAGACATTGCCTGAGGAACTATCTAATGGGAGTCTTTGACACTGTAAGCGGAAGGTGACAAAAACTGAAAAACTAGAACTTCCTTTGAATCAGTTTTGGTCCATCTGACAAAAACTCTCCTCCCGTCTTGACCAAAGCGATTCTCTTGTCTCCTGCCTTATTAGCAAGGCATCCCTAAATCGCCCACAAGTGGTCCAAAAAGCTGCTGCTTAGCTTATGATCAAGTCCCCCAAAAAGGTCTTGCACGACTCCCCTTTCGATTGCTACAAGCTGGCTCCCGATCAAATCCAGTTCAAGATCCTAGTGATGGCATTTACAGCCTTGCGTGGTCATTAGAGGCTGCCTTCCTTAAAGAGCTACTGCAGCCCTTCATCAGCAGCAGGCCTCTGGGGTCCTCTTCTCAGGGGTGTTTGGCTGTTCCTCGCTCCAGACTCCAGACTAAATGAGACGATAGTTTCGAGGTTGTAGCTCCTCACTTGGGACGTCCCATAGAATTTAAGATCTGTGGACACCACGGACCATTAAAAAGCAACCCAAGACCCATTTGTTTCGACTATGTCTGCATTCCATGATCGTTGTTTGGTATTTACTTGATATTTTGTCTTTTTGTGACATCTGCCCCTCGAGAGGGGCTATGTAAATAAACTTAATTGCCGAGAAATGGCAATTTGTCAGCCCAAAGCTTCTCTCTTGGTTAAATTAAAATTAAAAGAAGACCAACTTCAATCAAACTTGCAGCAAAGAGCAAATACTGTATGATGTCATCTCATCTTTCCGACCTATTTTCTACAAGATATGTTCATGTACTACTGATCCTCTTTTCCTAGTTGTGGAAGAAATGTACTTCCTGTACTAAGAAGAGGATTTGATGCCAGGGACCAAAGATCAGTTTGATTTTATTAAACAAACACGTCGATTTTATTAAACAAACACCTCAAACTTGTAACTACGGTCTTTTGATTGTTCTGACCAAAATTCTAAACTGATCTGATTAAGAACAAATATTAACTAACCCCCCAATGAAGGCGCTGTAGACATCTTAACGCTGATTGGGCAAAACTCGACACATGTTTTATTGCGAAGATCACGACATCACCTTTTCTCCTTGTCTCACTCCAATCCCAGCAAGTTGACCCCCCTCCCCACCAAAAAAACCTCTTCTTATCTACACGATTCATGTGGATGACATATTTTGATTTCAAAACGGCCAAATTTAGCAGAAAAGCGATAAGTTTGCTGGTATGTAAATAGTAGAACATATGGTATCACATTGGCAGTGAATGCTGTGTTTATAGTGTCGCATCTTGAAAATTGTCTCCAAATGGATTGTTAATTAAAGAAAATGTTGCACAAAAAAAAAAACACCAAACAAAAGCATAATTTGGAGGGTACAAAAAAACCTCAAGGGGCCAGTCCAGGTCCTACCTCTATCCGTGTGCAAGACCTCACTGAGCGAAGCCAGGTGGTGTGGGAAGTAACACAATAAATATAATTATTATCCATCGATGTGGCCAAATTGATGCAGGGCCCAAGGACTCGAGTCAACGAGCAGTGCAATAAACACAACGCAACGCCATCTCTCCGCCCTCGTCACGCCGCGTCTTCCTCCCACTGCTGCCTCAATCCAAAACTCAATTACACCCCTGGCCCAAGCTACTGGAAAATCCCAGTAAACAACAGCTTCCACGCCGCTTTTGCCAGCCGAGCCAGACGGCCACGCTCCTCCAGGATAGAGAGCCTTTCTCTGGCTGCAGATGAACTGCTGTAGGTGGATACACACATAATCACACACTCGGTACATGGACTGTACTTGTACAGAGCTTTTCTAGTCTTCCGACCACTCGAAGCGATTTAACACTACATGTCATCATTCACCGATTCACACCCGTTAATACACTGATGGCAGGGGTTACCATGCAGGGTGCCAACCTGCCCATCGGGATTCTAACCAACCATTCACGCGCATTAATACACCTCAAGAACAGCCTGCGGGAGCCATTTGAGGTTCAGCGTCTTGCCCAAAGAGACATGGACATGGACAGGAAGACCCTGCTCCACCGCTGAGTCGGTGTTAACTTGATTTCACTGGTGGTTGATACAGGCACGTATATTTACCTCAAAGTGAAAAAAAAATAAAAAATTTCATTTCAGAAATAATAAATAATAATAAATGAAAGTAGTAAATCTGAAAGCCGTTGTAAACTCTGGATACCCTCTGACACACTCAGGGGTCAGCCTGACCTGGAGCAACAGGACAGATATTTGAGTTCCTGCCAGGTTTCCGAGCCTTAACGTGAACCGACTCTAGATGTTGATGCACACACACATTTTTATAGCCGTCCTTGTTGGAACCTTTCTTTTTACGCTCTTGTTTGGTGACGTTGACTGCAAGATGTGCTGCAGGAAAGTCCACCCTAACACATTTAAATAACACTTAAAACAATGGAGAAATGTGCCTGTCTAGAGAAATATGTTTTCTAACAAAGCTTCGATCTTTGATTAACAAGTTGACAGCCAGTCAAATTAATGTAACAGTCAATAATATGGAGCAATGCAGTCAGATATTAGAACATGAAAGCCAACGTTACTTGTCAAAAAGAATATCTTTGCTAATAGAGAACCAAAGAAGATGATCAATTATTGTCTTAGAACAAGTTTTAAAAAGTGCATATTGACGTTGAACTATTATCTTTCTAGCAAGATAAGCGTTTCTGGCAGTTACCAGTTATAATCTAGGACGAAAATGTAAAATATTCCAGCGAATGCCAAAGATCCAAAACGATGCTTTGAAATTTGACAGACTAATGCACTCTTTTGTGCAACGGATATAAAAGATATAATATCTCAAACCATTTCTTAAGTGATTTGAAATTGGTTTTCACTTGAGATTTCCGCTCAGTTTGACAGATTATTTAACTACGAACACTGTTAATATTTTTCTTGAGTGCGCAGCGCTTTCTAGACATTAACAGTTTCACACTGCTCTGCCATGTTGGTGCCACACAAGGAGTTCACAATCACGAGGAGATTTGAAAAAATCCTCTGTTGGGCAGAGGAAGAAAATGTAATAAAGAAAGTTCAAATACATAAAAGGGATGCTTTACCTTGCTCTCTGCCTGGGTCATATCGGGGGCCTTGGCTGTGTCGTCCAGATCAGTGACCCCTCTATTGAGGTTCAACTCCTCGGCTGCAGACGCGTGGCTCGCGTCCTCCGCGTCGATATCCGTCTCCTCGGCGACGGTCGTCGTTTGCTCGGCGCCCGTTAGCTCCCGAGCTGAGCCGAGGAAAGTACACACACATACAGGTGGATAAGCACGCACACCTGCATACACACATGTAGGCATGAGCATGGCCACAGGCACACATGGAGGGGACACACATGAATACACTCCGGTCAGAAACATTGTCCACAGAATCACAGTATGCAGGATTATATGCTATAAATTAATACGTAGCATGGTCTCACTGTACAGAGGCGCAGCTCTTCAGCAGAGAAGAGCGATAATACATACAAATATAACACAATGCGGCAACACACTGTTTCCTGGGAGTTCCCATTTTGTGTTTTGAAACATCGCTCTCGTACTGTAAATACATTTTTAATGGGACAAATTGGACCAGATTGGATGCAGACTGTGTTTTTGCTGAAGCAGTAATTACTAACAAAAGGAGATCAACAATATTGCTCGTGTACGAGACAAAATCTATGCATACTGCAACAAAACAGTTCAGGAGGATAATATTTACATTTTTTAACTTTGGCAAAGAGAACCCATCCAATTCAGTTCAGTAAAACACATGTCGGAAGCGGCAGCATTTTCTTTTACCAGATCAATACATTGAAACACATGAAAATGAGTCTCTCTCTGTAGGGAACCACACATTTGGTCTATTATTACAGCTATCCTGCATATTAAGATATTCCAATGAGGTCAACCGAAAAAATAAAGAGCCTACTTTCAGGAAAAAGGTCCCATTATCTTTACCCATTCACATCGCAGTCACAACGCTTCTCAAACGTCACCAGGCAAATGTCCCGTGATTAGTTTGGCGACCGGTCAGTTCACTCTAATTGGCTATTTGGGGTTGTTTTTTTCGCTCGACATTTCATCGCTGTGTCTTTCACTCAACAGGATTTCAAGGATAGGAAGGACTTCGATAGAGAAGGGACATTAGTTACTCATGGACGTTTCTGCCTTTAAATGTTCCTTCTTTCCCCCACGTGTCCTCTTTCCTTCCTGTCTTTCCTCTTCATTCTCCTGCTGCAGCGTCATCCTCACCTCTACTGTCCATCCCGCATCCACCTTCATTCTTCCCCCAGCTCTTATGCTCCCATTCTTCCTTTTCTTTGCAGCCTGTTATTCGTGCTGTCCTCCCCTTCCACTTAAACCTCATGCCCAATAACCTGCTGCCAGCACTACCCTCCTCTTCCTCAACCTTTTCTACCCAGCTTGCAGCGCTGTCATTTCCTGCCCTTCCTCCTGCACTCGGTTGCTGACATGTCTTCCTCCATTTATAGGTATCATATATATTGTCTATGTTATTGCTCCCGTTTCAGGAGCAGCGCCTGAATGGCCTTCCATTAGTGTATTGTTAAAATCTTCTCTATATATATTTTTGGTATGCTTGCCTTTATTAAAAGTTGATGTTGGAGTGTATTGTTTTTATCCTTTAGTTAATTGGCTATGTTGGATTGTGAGCAACACTAATGAGCTCTTGTGAATGCGTGTTTGTGTTAGTGTTGAGCTGCATTCACACGAAATCAGGCGATCGGCACGAGGTCGGGCGGTGGCAGCGGTGTGGAGCGTTGCATCAACGGGCCATTAGAGTGGCACCCATTTGACCGACCTATGGGATTTGAATGGCCCGCTTACTGATCGGCCACCGCGGTGTGACGTCGGGTTACATTTCTCCAAAAGCTGATTCTTTACGCCGCAGGCTGCTGCATTTCTGTTTCGGGCTTCCCCCGTGGCCGAAGCCCAAATGAATGGGTTTTTCAAGAAAGCTAGTGTATTTTGACTAGTTCTCTCCGGTACATAGATGACTAACAATATTATACTAGAAATGAAACAAATGAGAGTAAAATTACTTCAAACTACTTAAACAAGAGGGATTGCATTGGAAACATTTGGGCAGCAAATCTCCCTTCTAAGAAAAACTAGTCAAAATAACCTTCTTTTTTTTTTGGTTCCCTACATTAACATTTCTGAATATTGCTGACAAGCTGCTCATTTGTCCCGAAGGCTTTAATTCCATGTTCAGTACATTGTGATCACTGAGCTGCTGAATGGAGCTTTGCGCCTACAGCTGCGTCTCATGTTTAATGTGAACTGCAATGACAATATTCCACCGTTTGGCATTATTTTCCAGTGAGTGTGCTTTATTAGTATATTTATTTGTATCAGCTTTGTTCGTTAATGAGATTGAATTGTTCATTCGTTGCAGCTTTTAATAAAGTTGTTCTGAAACGCTGCACATGAATGTTCTCTGTACTGTCAAACGGATTCAGCGGAGAAAACAAGTTAAAAAGAGAAAGGCAGTGAAATAAAAGTGAACCCCGCTCTCACCTGGTGATCAGACGAGGAAATTATTAGCAATGTTCCTGTAAAGCCGGGTAGGTCTTTATTTTAACAACAGCGTGTGTATACATTCAGTTAATGGGGAAGGTAGCGCCGTGGTAGCACTTTAGTAGCACTTAAATGTGCTACTGATAGCACTTTGTAGTTTAACTTTATTGAAGAAATTGTACTTTCTTGATTCTTGTTGTTCTGAGTTGTACTCATGGTTTAATGCACTTATTGTAAGTCGCTTTGGATAAAAGCGTCAGCTAAATGACATGCAATGTAATGTAATGTTAACTTTAGTAGCTAGCATAGCATATGCATGCTAATGCTAGTAAACCATTTTTTTGTACCTAGAAATATACCGTTTTAGCAACGTATACCGCCTTCCAAACAAGTACCACGATTACACAGGCCAAAATGTTTTAGCTTAGAATCCACAAGACCAGCCTGAAAAAGAGAGGAAAAGGAGAACAAAAAACCTGAAACAACTACATGAGAGTCTAAAGAGCACAGCTGGCTGGTTGTCGGACCCTGGTAGGAGCTGGCCGGTGCTATGCTACGATTGGTCTGCAGTCGAGGGCGGTGATTTGGTGAATGGTCAATTCACGTCTACATTTAAGCTTTCCTCGCTCTCTCGTCCTCAATGATTCCAAGCTCCTTTTTGCTCTCACATCCATCCCCTCTTCTTCTTCTTCCCCTCCACTGTCCATGATCTCCTCCAGCTTTCCGTTCCTCTAATCCGCTATCTTCCACTCTTCTATCCCCTCTTCTTTCATTGCCATGATAATTAGGTCTCCAGATAAGCTCATTGGCTGTGCGTGACGGCCTGTGTTGTTTAACGCACCGTGACAGCGAGTGGGTGTGTGTGTGTGTGTGTGTGTGTGTGTGTGTGTGTGTGTGTGTGTGTGTGTGTGGATCGGCCCAAGTTTGTATACGCGTGGGGTTCTTCCATTACGGGTGGATGTACAGTTAACGTGTGTGGGTGATCTCATCAGCATGTGAAAGAGAGCTCTTCTCTGGAGTGCCTGGCGCTTACAGATCAGGGCGGGGAGGGTGGCCAGCGCTGGCTGCTGTAATGTCTGGAACGAGGGCGTGAAAGAGCTCCGATCGTGGAGCCTTCCCACATCTGAATCCCCGTGTCCGTCCTCTCAGAGCCCTCTCAGAGCCACGTGTCCCTGAGCTGCACTGAGGACCCTCCTGTCCAGGCACGAGGCAGCGGATAAAAGCAGTTAAGCCCACCAGTGTTGCTGCGTGGTGCCTTCTTTCTTTGGGTTGACTCATCTGTGACATTCATCGCCCTCTCCTGCTCGCCAACTCGGTCACAATGCAGGCCGGAACGAGTCTGTATCGGTGTGTGTGAGTGTGTGTGTGTGTAGTTCAGTCTTTTGTGCCATCAGAGAACATATGACTGTGTGAGAGGTGTGTAGCTGTTAGTGCACACTAATGAATGTAAGGTCAAGACTTCAGCTTTGGCATTATTTTTGGACTATATAATACATTTCCACCACGGCCTTAAAGGTGAGGTTGCATATTTCTTTCATTTTATTTTCCGTGATCTAAAAATACCATTCCTTCCATTCCAATACCTTCCTTCTTCTGGGCTGAGAGCTTCTTCCCATCTGGGTGAACGGATCCCGGCTTCACCTTCCTCGACGACTGCATCTTCCTTTTCCCTACCAAACCCCCAAAACCTACAACCCTCCCTCAAATTCTTTGAAGGAAGACTGAAGCTTCCGATAACTTTCGGTTTCATTTCTGTAGCTTCGGCCATCAGTTCTGTGTAATGATAGCATTGCCCAGGTCTTGAAACTCGGTGACATTGCTAAAAAAAAAGAAGTCAGACAATCAACAGGTGGTTTTCTATCAGGCCACCGTTTTGTTTGGACTGATGCTACAAAATATAATATGTGAATTATTAAAACGCGAGCCTTCCGGAAAAAAAAGGCCCTACATTTAATCAGACAGCTGTAAATACCGTCATCTTATCACTATATTGATCACGAGACAGCGAGAGGTCAAGAGCTGTGTAAACCAGTTCAGCAGGCAACAATAATGGATGGCTCACATTGTACGTTAGCTCCATGGTAATTTGATCAGCGCAGCATTGCAAAGTTGGGGGAAGAGAAAACCTTCTCCCATCAGCACACTGACCACCCTACGGAGACACACGCCTTGTTTTTGTGGAAGAAAATGTAAGCGTAAAGAAATATCGGGGATATTCAACGGCTGTGTGAGGGCAGATCAGCGGCGCTAAACATTTACACACAATGCATGGCCCGTGAGAATGAGCCTTTAATTCGACTTGTGTTGGTGTACCTGTGACGGAGGAGTCGCTGCCGTCCTTTTCTCCGTCCTCCTGTCCGTCTGCGTTCTGCTGCGTGTGCTGCAGACTCAGTTTATGACAAACCTCGAACGCCTGGCCGACCGTCCGAACAATACGCATGGCCTGACTCTGGGTGAAAGAAAGAACACAAAAGAAAAAAGGAAATATGCAGTTTGTGATACTCAGAATACGACCTCATTACTGAGCAGTGTTTTTAAACCAAAGTTCAAACATTTTATTGATACATTTATTTATTTTTTTTCCCCTGGAATTTCTTTTGACTCACTTTTCCGTAGACGGGGCTTTTTTTTTCTTTCTGATCTTTCAAACAAACCAGATATAGAAAAAAACAGGGAAGTTCTACAGGAAATATTGAAGTCCAGATGGTTTCCACTCTTGTCAGATGCAGACTGGAAATATTTTTTTGAAACAATAGGCACTTTAAAAATCATCTATTTAAAAAACAACGTCACCTGATGACATTTACACACAATGAAGTCTCGGGTAGAGGAGGTTGTGTCTATCCAAGTGTACTCAGTGGAATATCACAATGTAATTTCTAGTTCTGACTGGATTCCTTCTTTGTCCTCAAAGGGCTGGATGCTTATCTCTCATCTGTCCAGCTCTGAAAAGGCAGGTCAAGTGAAAGTAACGTTTGTGACTTCTGTCTGCTGTCTGCTGTCAGCCCCCCCCCTTCTCGCAGTAGAGAGGCAGAACAGATTTCATTCTAAAGCTCTGAGGACTAGCCTCCGAACACCACACATCCTCAGCTGAATGAGCAGAACAGATGTAGTCCGTCCCGAAAAGTCAGAACAAAACCAAGACCCAGCCAAAGGACATGCGATCCTTCCTTGTCCTGGTTAAACCCCGTGTAGCAGAACAATATGTGACCCCAGGGCTAGTATCAGATGAGAAACATAATGCATTAGCCGCAGCCAGTGGGTGTTACATTAAAAACGTAACCTGGTTTTGTCGTTGTGTGCCTCGGCTTCAGTCTAGACGTTTTTTTGGAGGGGGTTTCGTGGGTTCAGAAAAACATATTCACTTTTCTGTACCGTTGTGAGGTTTGGCTGCAGCCCTGTTGTGCACACAGTGTAATGTATTACTATCTCATTTCTTCATTTAGTGCTGATGTTGTTTCCATAGTGACCAGCTAGAAGCTGCGTGTATCAGCAGAAACCGGTTATGCCCTGATCGTAAAAATAAAAAAAACGTGCCCGATACCTACTGACCCTGAAAGCAACTGCCAACAGTGACCACGCTGCCTTTGTGACCTACACTTCACTGCGTTTAGTCTCCGCGCTAAAAGCCACTGACGGCATGTGGCCACTTCAAAGGTGCCGGAGCCTCTCGTGGTTTGACGGGGTCTCAGCCAAACCTCCAAAACTACTCATGTGTCATTATATTGTTAAGACAATCTGAGGAGGAAGGGAATACTCATCAGGAATGATTCCCTTGATGGGACGCAGTGTTTAATTCAACAGGTGAATCGATTGTTTGAAATAATCATTAGTTGCAGCGATCACCAGCTTTTCTAGCAACTGACCTGAGTTTCTTCGGTATTAGACAGTAATAAAACATTATTTCGTCCATTAAAGCAAATTCAGAGCATCAGAGCTGCAACCTGGACCTTTACATACATTTAAACTAATTACAGAGCGTCAGTCACACCTCGTCACAGATTTCAGGTTGAAACCATTTTTTTTAACTTCTAACGTGTGTCCCTCTGTAACCCGTTTCCAAGTTTCTGGCAACTAGTTTTAATATCCTGAAACAGATAAGACACGTCGCTCTACCAGCACTGAGAAAAGAGAAGATACACTTCAAATAAAATAAAACAAAACTACACAATGGTTAGAGATGCCCACGTGCATATACACTTTTCTATATCCTTTACTCTCTCCCGCCTTGTTCCTTTCCCTCCCCAGACCCACTGTTCAGTTTGCCGTGCCGCTCTTCTCCTCCATCAATCACACCCCGCCTCGTCCTCGTCCTCCTCCTCTGTGGACCGCCTCTCCGCGTCGTTTCAACCCACGCTGGTCCTCAGCGTGACAGTAAACACATGTGTTTTCCTTTGAAGACATTTCCACAGGCAGTCAAACAGGGGGTGGTGACAGATGCTGGTGTGACTCCACACACCAAAGGCTCGAGCTCCCCCGACTCTTCCACTCGCTGATCGGGAAATACACCCGCTAATGCAACGCTGTGAGCAGAGTCTCTGTCTCAGTCTGTCTCTTTCAAAGGGGCTAAGATTCAGAGGTCTAGAACTGAAAACTACTGAGTGAATACACTACACGGAAGAAGTAGTAGCTTTTGATTTTAATATTTGAAATTGAACAGAAGTATGAATAGTTAGGGGGGGGTAATGGTACAAATTTAAAGATCTATTTTCATCAGGGTCCAAATCTGCAGACGGCAGCGCCACCGTAGTCTTTAATCTTGGGTGCAATAAGAAAGGCCAGAGAGGCGGCAGATCTGAGGCACTACAGAGGTCAGGGACATCACTTTGGAGCATATCAACTACACAGTCAAGTGTGCGTATATATATCCATCCATCCATCCATTTTCAATACCGCTTATCCTCATTAGGGTCGCGGGGGCGCTGGAGCCTATCCCAGCTGACATAGGGCGAAGGCAGGGGACACCCTGGACAGGCCGCCAGTCCATCGAGGGCACATGTAGGGACATACAACCATTCACTCTCACATTCACACCTCTGGGACATTTAGAGATCAATTAACCTGCAGCATGTCTTTGGACTGTGGGAGGAAGCCGGAGAGCCCGGAGAGAACCCACGCTGCCACGGGGAGAACATGCAAACTCCACACAGAAGGACCGCTCCGACCGGGAATTGAACCCGCGGCCCTCTTGCTGTGAGGCGACAGTGCTAGCCACTACACCACCGTGCAGCCCACTGCATCTTGGGTGCAATAAGAAACAGAGAGGCGGCAGATCTGAGGCACTACAGAGGTCAGGGACATCACTTTGGAGCATATCAACTACACAGTCAAGTGTGCGTATATATATATATATATATATATATATATATATATATATATATATATATATATATATATATATATATGTATATATATATATAAAAAACTAGGTTCTTAAAAATCTATTCTAAAAATTCCAGTGCAGGAACTGAAGGACAGCAGTGATGTGAGCTTCTTCATTCCAGCTCCACTCTGCTAGCAGCGCTCTGTGGGCTCAAACCGTTTCATAGACTTCTTGGGGACACAGGAATGTTTTACAGGCGTTAAGCCTCATTGTAATAACACCCTGCACACGCTGTTTCACCTCGAGAAAGAAAGACTTTGCCCTGAAGAGCAGTCTTTAAATCCCAGAGGGCCCGCTTTGGTGGCGTTCTTTATACGACCGAACACTAAGTCAGAGTCAGTGGTAACATAAAGACGTCTCGCCTGGGATGACATTTGTTCACACACTGAAAAAGACAAATGTTTGCACTCTTATGACAATTTCCACCGTGTGACCATGAGATAACCCACTCTCTTATCTCAGTAGCAAAAAGCAGAAAAAGGCTCAACTTTGTCTAAACGTCACAAAACCTTTAAGGCCGCCCTCCTAATGGGTTACGTTGGCGTACTCAAGCTTGTGATCGTCACAAAGACAAAGAAAAGGACTGCTTCTATGAATCTTTTCCAAAAGTTGTACAATCCTACGTTGTGATATTATAAACCCTTCGACAGAGAGGTGGTAGATCACTCACACAGCCACATATGGGTTGTTCTGGAAGATACCGAGAAAGGACTTCTTGGCATCGCTCAATGTTTTATAAATGTGCTGTCAGAGTCTTCAGAGTTGTTTGTTATCAGGGCGGTGGTCGTGTATCTAGACCCAGAACCAATTCTCCGACGTACCTCCAATTTTGGCAGCTGACAAGGCGGCTAAGAGATTTGTCACACCGATGCAAAGCCTGCTCTGTTCTTAAGCTGGACACCTGTCACCATCTCTGTCGAGCCCTCTTGAAGGCAGCCCGCTATGTCTCTATCGCTCTCCCCCATCACTTCTCCTCTCCGTCAATTCGACGGAGTGAGCGTAGCCTCTCCGTGTCTACGTCTCTCTTTTTATCCCGCTGCCAGTGAGCTGGATCCCTGCAGCAGAATAGTCTCTCTGAGCAGCCATCGGATAGGGCCTAGTCAAAAGGCCGATGCATTATTCATCCCAGATTACTCACAGAGGTTCAGCGGGGTTTATTCTGTCTTTCTAGGAGTCTTGGCACAAGCAAAGATAAGGGACAAAAGGGAATATAATGCAATCTGGGGGAAAAGGCAGGGGAAACAATGAGAGGATGGCAAGGGAGTTCCTTCTGATTGAAGCCTTTCTTAACTCTTTCCCCTGTTGATGAGCTCAGTGATTCCCTTTTCTTCACATTAACCACATCCCTGAAAAACGTATTCGCAGTGTAGGATAGAGGAGATTACCTCGGATGACTTCTGCTTCCTCTTATTAACTGGCTTACCTGGACTTCCTGATCAGCGGCTAAGTACTCTAATCATCGGGGCACCGGCTGGCCTGACGCTTATCAAACACACTGATTGCCTCGAGGAAATTAGTGGGATGGCCCGGGAGCAATAACCCGGAGCGCGCAACCGCACCGCAGGCGGACATTATCCGGCCAAAATAAAAAAACTAATCAAGGAGCCGGGGTTTGAAAGCGGCCGCTTTCGAGAGCGACAAGTAAGTAGACTGTGAGGAAATGAAGTCATGATGCCTCGGTGACTCTTCAGGTCCATTAGCTCGCTTTCCAAAGCAAGGGCGCATCATACAAACATGCATTTGCACGCTCGATGGGGTCCAAATCGTTTGTTTTACTTCGGATGGAAATGGGTCTCGAGCATCGAGTTTGAAAAGAACGGGCAAGTATTAAAAGTCGGTCGTAAAAGATTCTTGTCTACTTTGCTTTCTTTGATTCGATACTTCACTTGTTAAAAGTTCCTCAATGGCTACTTTTAGCCAGTTTGGTCTACTGAACATATGTTGGGATCGTATTCATACACATGTTAATAGCTGTTACCAGAGACTCAAGTCTGCAGTCTAATTATACACACACTTTACTGCTAAACCACAGCATTACACAGAACCTGTTGAATAATAGCCAGGTAAAACGTCAACCCCTCTTTCTTGTATTTCTCCTTTTCAGAATTTGCACTTATGACATTTCAACTCAATGCATCCATCGCCAGGCTGATCCTTTTCTTTTTGAAGTAGCATGTCCTTCCTCCAGATGCTTCAGTGCCCCCCCCCCCCCAATCCAAATCCAAATCCATGAATTTCCACCGGGCTAGGTGACCCATAGGTGTGAATGTGGGTACGGACGTGGTACTGTATGTCCTCTAACCTTGCGATCTGTCCAAGCCGCTCCCTGCTCAGACAAAAAACGGGCTGAGAAAATGATTGTGGACGGTTGTCGTCTCCCGTCACCACGGAAAGGGCTCAGGTTGTGGCCTCACAGACGACTTAGCAGGTTACGTTGTGTCCCAGTTCTGAGGCCGGAGGAGGACGCGGCCCTGCAACACGCCGGACTGGACCCGCCCCCTCCTCCTCAGACGAGATGGCTCCAGACTAAACAAACTGAAACTGATGCGTCATCTAAACCAGGCATTTGCCTTCAAAAACAAGCTGTTGTAAACACAGACAGGGAGTGTGTGAGACAGAGCTGGGGGTGGGCGCGCTGTGGACACTAAACTGGATCGTGTTCCATTAAAAAAAAATACACACTGACCAATTAAACAGGACACCATATAGACTTAGTCTGTGTTTACATCTTAGCACTGCCTGGATCTCATGATTAACGCGTCACACCGCTGTGTGGAGCACCTGGAAAGCAGCGATCCGCACAATGCACCCACACGATGGACCCATTGACTCATTCCACTGTGGGGTGGTTTCTGCCTCTGCTGTAAAAGCGCTGCAGCCTTGACGGGGAAGTAAAGAAGCACACTGAGAGCTCCAGAGACTGAAAGTTCTAGACAGAGGGATCGTTTCACCGAGATATTGATATGCTGAAAGGCTATTAGATCTTATTATCTTAACCAGGCTGAGTCGAGAGTGACGCACGTCCTTATCGTTGATATGTCTGCAAATAGCCGTATGGCATTTTATATCTGCACTACTCAATGTCAATGATGAAACAATTGATTCTGGAGCTTTACAATTTATTAATTAAACACTGCCCATTTAGGATATAAATCCACCACACTTTCTGTACTTAAAACACGTAGTTTTGGAAGGCAATACAACTTTAAAAATGTGTTGTAATATGGGATCGGCCTTTATTATTAATTATTATTTCAGTTCCTAACGACCACTAGAGAGTCTCTTTAATTTATTATCTCAAAGTTATTTCCACCCCTTTAACCAGCCATGATGGGTTGTACCCATTCCATCGCACCTGGGAGACTTCTGCTCTCTACCGAGTGCTCTAGTTTATGTTGCAGCTCACTTTCCAACGTAATCATCGGTGAGCAAAGTAAGTCATTCATAAGGCACTTCATCATTATTTGGGCTTTCCAATCACCCTCGAAGGCAGAAGATTCAACTCGTGGTCCGTGTCCGAGGCCATTAGCCAACAGCATATGGCTGGAGAGGGAACTCAATTAACACTTGACACAACCACAACTCTCCGTCTCATCAACCAGCTGTGGACAACAGATGAGTCGTTAGCCATCATAAACATCAGATGCATAAATAAACAAGGACCTAAATCTGTTTTGTTTTCCTCCAACCTGTTTGTTGTTTTTTTACGATTTTAATCATGTGGGCGTCGAGTGCATTTTCGTTACGTCGCTTACTGGAAAAAAGGAATGGCCCATCAGCACAATTAGAGCAATAACAATTAAAAAAAAGAAATTAAAAGAAAATCACAACTGTCGTTTAGCAGGTTTCAAAGAAGGGACACGTGTCGCTCTTCATGCTTGGCTCGTTCATGTGCGACTGCCTCATTGCTGATAATGTGGGATTAAAGCTTGGAAGACATCTTATCTGGATTGGCTTTACCACGCAAAGTACGAGTGAAGAGTGCACACGTAGCCCTCAGGGTGGACACAACATGGGGAGGCTTCATCCTTTGAGGAGCATGTGCTCAGTCCTTCTTGCCCAGCAATGGAAACTCTTAACGCTGAAGAATAGGTCATGTGGTGACTTGAATAACCATAATCTTATGGGGTCCATGCTATAGAACAAATGCAGCTCCGTGAGGCTTTGAGCTAAATGCTCACAATGACGATGTTAACAAGCTGATGTTTAACAGGTGTAACCGTGACCACCATCTGAACTGAGTGGACCGGTCTAGGTTTATATATTAGTCAAATTGAAAATATGACCGTGGTGAAAAGTCATCATAAGTCACAAACTCCACGGCAATCCATCCGAGGGTTGTCGAGAACTTTACTAGAACCCAAAATTGTTGACGTCATCGTGGCGCAAGAGGGAAACTTTTATGAAACTTTTTCATAGCGCTTTTTGCTCCGACTGTCATTTCTCTATTTCTAAAGCTGCATCTTCCAAATCACTCTCTCTCTCTCTCACACACACACACACACACACACACACACACACACACTTCAGTATTCACTCCCTGGCCTCTGCTCCATCACTCTGACTTCAATTCTACATAATAGAGGCCAGGTCATTCATTAGCCTCCTTTAAACTGTCAATAGGAGGGAGAAGGGGGAGGAGTGAGAATGCATGAGTCAGAGAGAGAGAGACACACAGCCTGTCTCCGTGTTGGAACTGATTGGCCACTAAAGTCATTTTATAACGCTGTAATCCAAAGCGCAGCCATTCTGTCCCTTCTTCGTCGTGAAGAAGGAGACCTCCTAATCTCCACACTCGCGAACAGGAAACCACACACACTGCTTTACATTATTTTTATTGCACTTCTGATATGCATGTGGCCATTCCTTTTGCATTATGCCCGAGAGTGTTTCATTCGTTTTGTCTTGTTTAATCTTCTCCACTTTCCTTGTGAGGTCTTTCTCTGCACATTGCAGTTGGAAAGTTTGGGATGAGCCGAGTGGACTACTCGATGTCTTTTTAATGGTCTTTCATGCATTCGAGTTGTAGAAAGTCGTCTTTACAAATATGTTATTTCATATAACGGGTTGGCAAAAATAATTGCTGTACGATGGTTCAACCGGACTGACCACTGATAAAAGAAACAGTCTGTAATAAACTGGGATTAACAGGAGTGTCGCTTTAGCAAAGCTCTTCTTTATACTCCACAATAGTAACAAAAGGTTGGTCGAGGGTTAGCACTATTGAATATGAATATCTAATATCAGCTGAACGTACCACGGGCTGACAAATCCCAGTTTAAACTTCCTAAATCTAAACACCGACTAGACGGCAGAGTGCCCAAAGAAAAACGACTTCCCAAAACATTAAGAGCCCAATTGCACCGTTGTGGTTCAGTAATGATCGAGGGTCACTTACACTTTTCTGGACAGGAAAATCAATGGCTGTTTGGGGGGGGGGGGGGGGGGGGGGGGGGGGGGGGGGTCCAACAGTATTCTGTACACTATCTATGTCAGCAGAATAGCCATTACTGAATGGGAAAATAAACACATATATCATAGATGATTTGTTTTTATGTTCCTACTTGTTCTTTTCCTCTGTGGTCTGAGGAATAATACCTGAAAATAATAAAGCCCAATAAACGTTTGTGTATCTTCTGTGTTTTCATAGTGCAGGGTGCTTCGCCTGACATCCACACGGAGAAAATGTCTCCACCAGGAATCAATCTCTTCAAAACAGACTTGAACAGGGTTCAGACTTGGTTCTGAAGTCCAGTTTAGGCTTAGGGGTGGGTTATGGTAAATGTTAGGTTTAGGTCCGTGCATTTAGTTGTGATGGATATGGTCAGGGCATGCTGTGTGTTCTCAATGATATGTCAATGTCAGCCTGCAAGCGATAATGAGGCAGTGTGTGCTTCTGCTAGTTAACCCCTGGACTTAACCATCAAGTCCTGTGTCCTGGCAGCTACAGGAGGAAAACAACCGTTTCTCCTTCGAGCCGCTCTGCAGCAACGCGTCGGGTTTCCGAACGGTTCCTGAAATCTCAACAATGAAGTCCGCGATGCCAGGAGGAATCATTGCTGCTCGGCAGCCATGTGTCTCTCTCCATTGGGGGCTGTCAGGGTGTGACTCAGACAGTGACATGGTTCAAGAGAGGAGGCGGGCCTTGCTCGAAACAACACACGACCAACAGCCAGTGAGAGAGAGACAGAGAGTTGCGCAACTCTTGCGAAATCACAAATTCCTCTAACACGATATGAATTCACACCTCTAGGTTTCCTCATCTTTCGTGCATCAGTCAATTTGGCGAATCTAACGTGGTTTACAATTTCACACTGTAAGAAAGCTATAACAAAGCTTTTTGTAATTGCAAAAAAACACCATTCGGCATGAAAATGGAAGTTGTTTTTACTCGGCCATACATTATCTAATCTGCTCCATATTTCTCATTGGTCATGACATACTGACCCTGAAGACATCCATATGATAATTTGTCATTGTAGTCTTAGCGCCAGATTGTATGTATTCGTTGAAGGGCGGCGAGTCGGAGCCGAATAAACCAATGTAACATGCTCGAAACGTAACTTCAACTAGCACACACATTTAAAGAAGATAAAGTTACCTGATATGATTTTAATGCTTCAAAATGGCAATTTGGCTCGATAGCGCCCCCTACAAATATTAAATTAGGCAGCCCCTGCGCTATGTTTGACCTACATATATGAAACTTGGTAGGCATATGTAACACTTGTAAACTGAAAATAAAGTCTCTTGGGACCATGCTCTAAACTGTACCGGAAGTCAGACTTTTTTTTTTTTTTTTCATTCATTTCTTCATCTTGCAAATTCCTCCTTGGTCAGACTTCAAAATTAAATAATTAAAACGTAGCAAAATCTGGTTGTTTCGTGAAAGGCTGTTACCGTTGGGACTCACTCTTTGTCATGAAGACAAAGCTGTTTTGGGGGGCTAGAATTACTCAAAACACGTCCTAAATGTAGTTGTATGACATGATTTTCATCCTTAAAAGTGGCATTTCGGCTCGATAGCGCCCCCTACAAAATGTCAACAAGCCTTCGACAAATTTTCGACAAAGCAGCCCTCACAGTAGGTTTGACATAGAAATACAAAATTTGGGAGGCTTATGTAACACATGTTAACTTAAAAATAACTCTCTTGGGACCATGCTCTAAACTGTAACAAAAGTCAGCCATTTTGAGTTTTGTTTGATTTTTCCGTTCATTTTTGTGTATTTCTTGCCACTCTACGTTACTGAACTCCTAATGAAGGGAATTGATCAGATCCACTTCAAATGTATTATGTTGATGTATGTTGTCTCGTGCCAATACAGTGGATAAATGGTGGACTGTAATATATAATTTCCAGCATCGCTCCATGCAGGACAAAACGGCTAACTCACAGATGCTTACTCTGACGGTCGCAGACATTCTCGGGCCGCGTGAGCCGGCGTCCGGCCAGTACCCCTGACGCGCAAGGAGGAACGAGGACCCGCACATCGCTGCTTGCAGCTTTAATTATATATATTTTTTTTTAACCACACATGGAAGCCATTCAGTGTGATCTGTTGGCCACAGAGACATCAAGTGCCTTGCTCAAGGACCACCCAATCATCACAGGCTCAGGTCACATCCCGTATGACTTGATGACTCGGAGCGAGCCGTTAGTCTCCATTCAGAGGTCCTTCATGGCTTCGGGACAGGCCCGCTGTCTTTCTTACCTTCTTCTTGGACTTGAAGACGTTGCAGCGGAAGACGTTGCTCTGTCCGTCTCTGGCGATGTAGCTGAATATCTTCAGATCCTGCGAGTCGTGAGACACATAGAATATTCTGAAAGATAGAATGAAATAGGTCAGAAATAAAAAAAAATACAAAAAGTCAATATGATGCAAAACAAAAATCTGAGCCTGGCAGCAGTTCTAAATGTGTCTTAAGACGCAAAACAGGCACTCAGCCCGTTTCTCTGGGGTTTCAATGTGACGAAAATAAGCATTATTTTAAGTTTGTTTTAATCCGAAGGCAAGCTCAAAATGGAGGGTAAAGAAAAGTTGTGATTAGATCACGGGGGGAAAGTGCTATTTAAAAAAAATAAAAATAAAAAGCGGGCTTCCGGACTTCCTCTATGATTTCTATGGGACTTTGAAGCAGGAAGTGCAGTGGCACACATTGAAAGTAATCTTTAAAGTACAAAAAAGAAAAAGAATAAAAATAACTCAAGTGACAACAGACAGAGACAGAGGAGGTAATACGAGCACAACACAAATATCCTGTGTGAGAGTGGAACTGAGTTTGAGACTGTAATAAAGTTCTCCTGCTGTGGGGGGGGGGAGAGAGACGCAGCCAAGAGACACACAGGAATAAGGACAACACACATAAAACAGGTTAACCTGCAGGGGAGAGAACATTGTGGGCGTTAAGCTCCACAACAGATCTAATTTATGAAGAGAAAAGAACACTTCTGGAGACATAAAGCACCGCAGATGACAACGTGGTGACGCTCAGTGGAAACGAGGTCAGAGTGGGGTTTCTTATGTTCAGTGAAAAAAAACACATTAATTAATACACAGGAAATAGAACTTGGAGGACAGGGAGCTATTGACTGTAATACTTTGCTCTGTATAATCAAGTTATATTTATGAATCCAGACTTGCAGACTAAATCACGGTGGGACTTTGCAGTGAGATTAAATGGCTGAATGCAACACACGGCAAAAAAAAAAGTCTGCTGCCTATTTGAAAACAAGTGTTTGTTTCAGGTTAATGAGATGCAGGTGGTTCCAGGTAAACATGAAATATCAACTATAGTTGAAAGATGAACACAGAAGCCTCGAGCCAAACAGCTTCATAATTGGGCAATTAGTGCCATATCAAGGGGCCTGGGAGGTGCATTTGGGGTCATTTATCACAGTGAGACGTTGGACGACCAAGAGAGAGAGCAAATGTCATCCCCCCAAATGTGTCTCCGGATGGGTTTTTTCTGCGCATGTTTGTTTTGTACGAACAAGAAGTCAGGGGTCTCGTCCGTACAACTCAGTGACATTTCTGGAGTATTTGTGTTGGCCTTTTCTGTGGGAGCCAGACTGGCTGAGGACTAGATGTATAGATGCTGTCTTTGTCAACCCTGCTTAGCAGACTGACAACATAGCAGACCCAGCTATCTGCAAACTCTCTCTCTCTCAATATACTCCCCCACACCCACCCACCCACACACACACCCACACACACACTTTAATTTCCCAGAGATGCTTCAGTGATTGCGTTAGCTGTGGCTCGTCTTACTCACAATCACCTGAAATATTCACGTGTTCGAAAAAGCCAGCGATCAGTTTCAGAAAAACAAGTTATAAATGTGAGATTTCCACAGAGCAGGAGTCAAACGGGTTTAAATATGATTGAAATGCTTTATAAAAACAAAGACATAAGAGTGTAAACCCTTTAATGCACAAAGCTTTGGGTGCAACGTTACATCACGCCTGATGGGGCCCAATGATCGGAGCTACAAAAATAGAGCCCAGACTGTAGTCACGGTAAATGGACTTGCGCTTGCTTTTAACACTACACGTCACTCACCCATTCACACAGGGGCTACCAGGCAAGGGGCCACCTCCCCATCAGGGCTAACTGACGTCCACCCCCTGTTGCAAGGGTCTATTTCATGCAGTCTTACTATCAGTTTATTTTTTTCTGAAAAAAAATGCAGCAAAATACGGCGACCATTATGCACAAGGGAATTACAGTGAGGCGACGGGGGTGGGTGGGTGGGTGGGGTGGGGTCTTTATCATCAAGGACGAAAACTGGTCGCACCCTTCCAGCCGCACTTTGCAGGAAACCTTTGAGTTGTCTCCCCTTTCAACACCCCCCCCCCCCCCCACCCACCAAACGCCCAGTCGCTGTGATAAGAATCAGTGTCCCGACAGACTTCAGTTCTTTGAAACCCAAGCAGGGAGGAAAATGGTCTTGTCTTGTTCTGCCAATTGTTGCCTGCAGAGAACTGAAACGTATTCAAAACATGTCGGCAATGCTAAAGAAAAAAAAAAGAAAAAAAGAAACATTACATGCTGCCAGACAAGTGAAGCTCAGCCAAGAGTGAGTGAAAGTGAGCTCGGATGACTGGCTCAGCTGACAAATCCCCGAGCGGCGCGGAGATGACGGCTCAGATACATCTCTGTCAACCAGCTCTTAGGGGCAGGAGGACATCTGCCAAACATCCAGGTGACGACGCGTCGGATGGTTCAGATCTCAGAATTAGAGAGGCAGAGAGACGTCTCAATAAACTAGAAATAGTGCCAACGGAAACTCTTCTTATCTTCAATTTCAAAGGGGTTTTAAAAAAAAAAAAGAGAAGGTGCAATCCACAACGGTTTTACACGAACGACCGCCACTTTGCCTTTCTATGTCACGGAGTGAATTTAACCGGTAGCCATGCGACTCAGCGGTGGGTCTCTGGGGCAGAGGGAAACGACACGGTTGAGCTCCTCGTTTCATCCGCTGGCAGAAAGGAAGCAGCAGCGACACGGCAGGTAATCAGATCCCAACACAGAAGTTGGAGACGAGCGATAAGAGCGAAGGCGGATCATTGACAGTGGAATTCAAACATGAGACAGAACTTTTCTGCAGAATTTAAAATATATATATCAACGCACTCTGAGAGCCCCTGTGACCAATATTAATCTTTTTTTATTCATTTCAGATTGGAGGACAAATCGAAAAATGAAGATAAGAAGTCAATTAAAATCCACACAACATCCAACTGTGAATGATTTTGCGTCAGGGCCTCAGGATCAAAGTCTCATTTAACAACGATTGAGGGGGAAAAAAGGAACACAGACCAAGTTCCTCCACCGGCGGTTCCCTCAATAGATGTTCGGCCTGACAGCAGAAAGATGTGTTTTTTTTTTTTGTTTTGAATTCAGGCGACTTAAATTTAATTTCATCTCACAAGATGGATTTCATGGTCAGGGTCCATCACATGGTCGACGATCGCCTCCTCAACTTGTCCCGTTTAACTGTCAGAGTGTCGGAACTAGGGTTGCAAAATTCCGGGAATATTCAAAGTTGGAAGCTTTCCACGGGAATTAACGGGAATTAACGGGAATTAACAGGAATAAACGGGGAATCTTGGGGTAATTTAACTGTATTTACCTCGTCATAAGCAGACATGCATGCAAACATTTATAATAATAATAATACAACTTTTAAAAATGACATTTTGTGAGTAGAACTTTATTCTTTCATCGAACAACAAAAACATGAACGTTGAATAAAAAAAGGTGTATTCCCTATGATCACCACCCCCCAACCCAAATTGTTTTTGGGGTGTTTTTCCCTGAATCCTTTCAGGTCTAAATGCTTTCTTTCTGCATTCAGGGTCCGGCTGAGCTAGGCGTGCATAGTCTTGTTCTCAACTACATTTAAGTTCCCTGTTATATGCTCTTGCAAAAAAACGTAGGCACATTTTTTTTTAATTCCCGAGCCAAAATTCCCGTGGAAACTTTCCGGAAATTTCCCGGAAACTTTCCGCCCCTTTGCAACCCTAGTCGGAACGTTCTTTCTCTTTATTTACTTATTTAAATATTCTTTCATTCCGATCCGTTAAAAGGAAAAATAAACTTGACTGAGAGCCTTACAAAGAAGAAGCCATTCTGCCACATGGAGAGAGAAAAGACTGCAGGGCTTTCTTTTATTCCATCCTGTTTCTGTCACCTCGACAGAAACAGGAACAATAAAAGAAAGCCCAGAGGTGGATGCGAGTGAGACACTCGAGGTAAATGAGAGGCGGAAAGAGGGAGAGAGAGTGTGAATGATCCCCGAGTGATGGGGAGAGGGAGAAAGGGAAAGTGCGAGACACTGGAGCAAAGCGTGCGATTCATGACTCATCCGGGGAGACGAGGTTCGGCGGTTCACGAGGAGTTTGACAAAGACTCTGCCGCCGCACGCGTGAACATACGAAAGAAACGCAGCTCTTCGTCCTGGAATCTGTGAACTTTTAAAAAGGCGAGACTCTCAATGACTGACACACACACACACACACACAGCTAATAAGCCCTTCTTGGTCGTCTACCGTGCAGGGGGTGGGGGGGGGGGGGGCTGTGATTTGATGTTCCAGTAATGAAGTGGGCTTGTTTCAGGAGGTCATGATTCCTCCTTTGATCAATCGCTGTGAAACTGCTATAAATCAAAAGGCTAAGAGGCAACGCACCACACGCTGCCATCACACACTTACAGAGAATCAATACAATAACGCAACTGTGTGTGTGTGTGTGTGTGTGTGTGAGTGCGTGTGTGTGCCTTTAACCAACAGCATCGTGTCCCGGAATAAAAAGCAAACCCATCTGCATTAATATTAATATCAATATATCTCCCAGCATTTACCATCCTGGTTATTGGATATCTAGAAACAGTAAAACGCGCGTGGAATACATAAAGTGCGTCGCCCTGGAAACACTGACCTGTGGATTAATATCTTAAGCATCTTGACGAGTCCTAAAACGCACCATTCTGTAGTCCGCCTGTTTCTACCTGCAAGTGAATTATTGATAAATCCTACTAAATGCGGTCCGGGCACTTGTTTTAAAGACTTAATTAGTCTCCTCCATTGGATTTAACAGTATAAGCTGCAAGAAAAGGTGGGTTTTGATGTCCCAATTATATGTGCATTGTGTCAACACCCAACAGTACTGATTGGAGACGTTTTTGAGAATGCCTGGGTTTGAGTGACAGGTTTCGGGTCAACCAGCAGCACCGCCTTTAAAAGAGTTGAATCCCAGCATGCCCCGTCCAGGTGGGGCCTTCGCTGCCAGGTTACTTGAAATTCAACTTTGTTTGTACTTTGGAGGCAGTGCAAACTTTTTAATAGGGGCAACTATAATGCAAAAATGTTTTTATTTGATTTTTTTTTCCACACTGGGGAGCAAATCATGACTGAATGTGTGAATTAACATTACTTTTTTTTTTTAAGCTGTATGGCTGAACCCTCCCCAACCACAAAGTACCTCGTTCGGTTCCTCTATTGCGGGTGGAGCGATACTCAAAACGTTGACCCCTGAAACACAAGTTTCTTTATTTTATGATGCTCATCTTTGGCAACTGAAGGACATTAACCGTCTTTTCCATTTCCATTTTTGAAGGATTACCTCTCTTCTCTCTCTCTCTCTCAGTCTTTTTAGATTTGCCAGTTTTTTCACAGTTTGAATGCATTTTGCATTTTTGACAGCAAGAACCCAGCCGCCCGTCAGCAAGACGTCCACGTCGCGATTACTGAGATGAACGCTTCGCTTTTGACAGTTGCGTGAAGGCAACATTTCCATTTGCTCCTCGGTTAAATGCGTCTTGGCTCATAACTTCAGCTCGAGACCCAAAGAGCAGAATCGTTTCAAACAAAAGGACATTTAAAGAGGTTACATAACGCCCGTGTCACAGTAAAAACACTCGCCCGCTCTGCAGGAGGAGAGACACCTTCCTGCTGTACGATAACGAGCCCAGCTCGTTTCCCCGCATATATTATTTTTCATCTCCACGTCCACCTTTATTCTTTTACATGATACGAAAACCGACTTAATCATCGAGCAGACGGGCCATTTTCCTCCTGCACTTGTTAGTCAAGTCAAGGTGGGAAGTTAGAGGCTGGGGGGGCGGGGGGGAATGAATTAAGTGTCTCAGGCAAGCTGTGAGATAACTGTGGGTAGCATTCTGCCCGACAGGATCTCTCAGATCGTTTATGATTCACAATAGATTTAGTTCTACATCCAGTTTGAGGGATCATTCTGCAGCTCGTACGTTCAGCGTCACCGTTGTCTGGACCGTTCATCACTCAATACTTGTGCTCCTTCTTTAGTTTCATTCCAATTATACTCTCGTCTTCCCTGTAGAGGTCATTTGATGTCGGCTGCTGAACCCACACCAACTCTACGACACACACACACACACACACACACACACACACACACACACACACACACACACACACACACACACACACACACACACACACACACACACACACACACACACACACACACACACACACACACACACACACACACACACACACACACACACACACACACCAACATTGATGAATGCACATTAACACATCATGCATCAATGGCATCTTGCAGGGTGACTGAATTAATCGAATGTGTGATGTCACCAGGTGGAAGTAGCAGCCGTCTGGTCTCTTTTCTGAGTCTCTCCGTAGAAACTACAGAAAGAGACGGGTTTAGACGGAGTAAGACAACCAAAACTTGAGAAAAAAATAGATGAAAATGAAAAAAAGGACCAAGTGAGGAGGCGGGGGAAAGGGATAAAAAAGCTCATACATAGGAGATTACAGACAGAGGGAGAGATGTAGAAAATGGTCCAATTCTGACAATTCAAAGGACTTATGTGTCATGTGGTCTCATCGCAGCCGACAGAAACATACAAAGAGCTTTCATCTTGAACTTCCTTGACTTGAACAACCGGATGAAAGAGGAGACGCGACGGGTATCAATGCCATCATGAATTTAAGAGTCAGACAGAATTGCAGGAATCTTTCTAGAAAGTCCCCGTCAGCTTTTTCGTGGCACGCATCTGAAAACTCTCGATGGCAATGACGTCAAACTGCTGCTCGCCGACGTTTTCTCATCAACTTTTTCCTCTCACCCTCCCGTCTTCACCGCACCTCCTTAACAAACTAGCAACACTCCTCCACATCCTTTCGCTCTCCTCCCCAAACTCCCCTCCCTCTTTCCGTTCTGCGTTCCGCTCCTCCTGCCCTCCCACTTCTTTTTTTTTTTAATCAGTATTTTTCTCTAACATGTATTGCTCGGGGGATGCCAGTGGCCACTTTGATGAATTAGGAAGCCCTTATCTTTGCTCAGATATAATAAATGTAACGGACACAATCATTTGAGATTTAAAGGACAGTTGCGTGGTACCACGGAGAGCTCCAGAACAGCTACAAATGGACCTCGTCGTGACATTTGTTTTTTTTTCCCAACACAGAGGATGACCTTTCAACCTCAGCCAACACGCATGAGGGATACATTAAGGGCTTAGAACAATGGAGACAACTGAGCTAACGCCTTCGTGCTGAGGAGGACTGGGCGACTAGACCAGGAGCTTCAGAACAGACACTAATCGCTTTTGACAGCAACATATTTATAAGTGTTGACGGTTTACCACTGGGAGTAGTTAGAATAAACTTTGACATCTGTAGTGTCAGTTCAGGGGAACATCTGCCTTCCGATTATGTTCCACATTCTCACCACACTCGCCTTCCCTCAGGCACAAAACAACCCCAAACCTTCCGACTTGTGTACTCGACTTGTGTTCGCCCTGCGGCCAGCAGTGAAGCTGATGGAGGTAAATGTGAGCAACATTCCCGAGCAGACGGGTAAAGGCACTATTACTTTCAATGCAGGGACAATAGCTCAATAACACCTGTCAAGAGTACAGTTTGTGAAGTGAAATGCTTCCGAAAGCGTTCTACACGTTTGACTTGAGTGGCAGCGCAGTATGCGTGACACATACTCTCAACTCATTGGTCCAGCCTGTGCAGGCCCGCAGCAGCCGACACGCTCGACGCAGTCTGCAGAGCCCGGAAGCCCCGCCCCCTGCTTTATAGCGAGATGAGCCTCAGGGAATAGCATGTTTACCGTGTCAAGTCTGATCTCCAAATCAAGTTAAACATCTATTCCACAGTGTCTTTCCGAGAATAAACATCACTGAGAGTGTCGCTCTTAAGGTTGTCGTGATTGTTTATGAAAACTGATGTCTCCGCTGAGTGGGAGGGTTACTTAAAGAAATGTATAATAATATGTTTTTTCGCAGCCGGAGAAGGAAGAGCTTCAAAGCTGCGAGAAAAGAAAAGTTCTCCCTAACCAACTCCTTTTTAAAGTTCATGGTGTTTTTTTAGTGAAATAATAGGTAAGAATTGAAAACAGTTGAGTATGAATTAAAAGCAACTGTGGAGAACACTAAATGTGTATGTGTGTGTATATGTATATATGTATATATATATATATATATATATATATATATATATATATATATATATATATATATATATATATATATAGTCATTTTGAGTAGGCAGAGAGAAAGGAAATGAGAACCGAACCGTCTATTAACTTTTACAGCAGCGGCTGCAGCCTTAGAGGGCTGCTCACAGTGGAATGAATAAATGAATGCAGACACACAAACTGAAGCACCAACTGTACGTTTCCCAG